>NC_092369.1:12656635-12762801 GCF_030848805.1 Temnothorax longispinosus
GCGCCGATCACTATAAAATCGTATCTGTCTCCAAACTGGGGTGTCATATCCGGTAATTCTTGACTTACATATTGTTGATTCTGCTTCAAGAAATCAATAGGTGAGCTTAGTAATTTTTGCAACGTCCATCCGTTATTACTATTACTATTGCCATGAAGACTGCTGTATGAGTGTCCGTGTAATGAGTTGATTATGGTATAGATACTGAGAACGTGGAGGACCCTCCGAATATTGTTCATTATATTTAAATAATAATTGGCCTTTGAATATATGGAATGATGTCCAATGATAGAAAGTATGCCTAGATGCTCGTCATATATACCTGGCCTGTAATTTTAAGTGCGCGTTTTATACAGGGTGCAACAAAAAGGTCAGAACATTATCTCGGAAAAAATGATATTTTTGGAAGAAATATTTTAGACAAGAGTTGTAAGATTTAAAAGGATCTATTTACTGACTGTATTAGTTAGACCTTTTGTGGAGTCGTTAAGGTCAAGTCAGGGTTGCTTCAAATTTTTCAATTAACACCCTCTATTTTTTATTGCATATTCTTGTAGCCATGTAGTCGAAGTTTAGAGCGTTCTTTAAGCGAAAATTAACATGCGTTTTGTTCCAAAAGGTACAAGTGCGATGGCAATATATAAGATCCCTGAAAGTAAAAAGAAAATAGTTTATTGAGATTCGAGGTATGGAAGTGCCTCGTTCAGAATTGAATAAAAAAAAGCAATAAACATAATTTAGGGAAAAATTATATCAAGAGACACGGTAGTGGTCTCGCGCCAAGTACACGCGAAGCGAGACCGTACCGTGACTCTTTTCTTGAATAACTTCATTTATATATTCAGTTTGAGTTTGAGTGTGCAATTCAGTGGTGCGTACTTTGGTGGAGATTTAGTATGATGCGAAGAAACTTATTTTGCATAATTTGTATGCGTTTAATGTATGATTTGTGCACTGCTGCCCAGACCGGAGCCGTGTAAAGTAACACTGATCTGGCACAAGTCTTGTATAGTAATAGTTTATATTCCGTCTTAAGATTACTTGTTTTATTTATAAGATGATATAATTTTCTAAGAGCTCTCTGAGCTTTACTAACTCTATCATCAATTGCCGGTTTCCATTTTAAGCTTGCGTCGATGTTAACGCTGAGATATTTCACCTTAGTGGCCCAAGAAACTTTAAAACTTGACATTTTTATCGATGGAGGTCTTGGAAATTTTTTGCGAATAATTATTATAGCCTCGGTTTTCTCGTTATTGATAGCCATCTTCCAATTTCTACAGAATTAAACAATGGCATCAACATATCTTTGCAATCTGCTGACGAGTATAGCCGGGCTCCAGGAGGAGGTGTAAACGGCAGTATCGTCAGCGTAGATTGCGAGTTCAGTCTTAGAGTCCTTGGGAATATTATTTATAAAAATATTAAATAGAATGGGCCCCAAGATAGAGCCCTGAGGGACTCCAGAGATAGCCTCACAGATAGATGATATTTCACCCTCGAAATTTACTATAAATTTGCGATTCTTTAGATATGAGCGAATTATTTTGATTATATACTCTGGCATGTTAAGAGCATTTAACTTATATAGCAAGGCCTTGTGCCAGACAGAATCGAAAGCTTTTTGTATATCAAGTAGCGCCATAGCTGAGCTTCATTTTTTGTTAATCTCCAATGCAAAAAATTCTGTGACTCTAAGCAATTGTTGAATGGTAGAATGGCGTGCTTTAAAGCCAAATTGTTCGTTGATTATGATATTATTCTCTGATAAAAAGGCATCAATCCGCGTGAGTAAGACCCTCTCATAAACTTAGAGAGCTTAAAAAGCTTATAGGCCTATAATTAGTCGGAGAAGTTTGTGGCTTGTCCGGCTTAGGAAAAGCGAGTATTTTTGCCGTCTTCCAACACGAAGGAAAATAATATAATTGAAAAGAGTTTAAGATAATGTAATAGATCTGAATTACGATTTTATATGATGATTTTTTGAGCACAGCAGTGGTGACCTTATCAGAGAGAGCCGGGGGCTTTATTATTAGGAAAAGATTTGATGATATCGAAAATTAAGCGAGGAGTAATAAATTTTAAATCACATTGAGGTGTCTTTTCATCTAAGAGTTCAACGTACTCATTTACTACATTTTCATGTGGAGATATAAGACTGTCTGCTTCTTGATATATTTTTTGAAAGTTTTGCGCCAATAATTCAGCTTTTTCTTTTGGATTGTATGCAAAAGTGTTATTACCAAGATCAAATGGTGGCGCAGGAGTTTTGTTTCTCTGCAGTGACCTCCACAGCCCTCAGATGCTATTATCGCTAATTTTTGTTTTTTTCAAACGTTCAGACCATTTTTTATTTTTAGCTTCATTTAATTTATTTTGAATGATATTATTGAGTATATTACGATAGAGCTTATATTTATCTGATGAGCCAGAATGTTGGTATTTTCTTCGATAATAATTACGAAGTTTAATAAGCTTATCAATTTCTGAAGCTACAGCAGGATCTGACGTTACACGATTGAAGTTATAATTTTGCACCTCGGTGGACTTTCTTAAGGCCCCACAGAGAAACTGCTGTAATTCGTGAATACAGGAATCAATCATTTCCTGATTTTGCAGACTATGTCCTATCCTCTACCTACTCGTAGCAAGCTTAAAATCTTCCTAATTGACCTTATGTGACTGATTAGTTTTTCTGTTAATTTACGATTTTTCCAGATTTAAGAGAATGGGAAGGTGATTGGAAGAAAGCTCGTTTGCAGTTACGCACGTAAAATCGTAATTTAGATTCTTAGCTAGAAACAAATCTATGTTGGAAGTGTGTCTACGGGGCGCCTTATGCGAATAGGTGTTTAGCTATGTACAATATTTAAGTTATTTTTATTTGAATAGTTCAGCAGTTCGATACCTCTATTATCATTATAGAAATTATTCCAACTACGGTGCTTGGCATTAAAGTCACCGCCAATTAATATTTTATCATACAAATTATAACTTAAAAATTACATCAAATTTATTCAAATCGAGATCGAATTTAACGCTAGGAGAATTATACGCAACCCCCAGAGTTATATTCAAGCCGGACAGCAGCTTTATCAGCAAAATTTCGCATCCATCGACATCAGGGATAGGAAGAGTATGGTAGCGTAAAGATTTGTTAATGATAAAAAAAATTGCCACTCCGCCTGCCTTGACACGAGCAGCATCCGAACGAATAATATCAAATCCAGAAAAATTTAATTTAGTACTAGGATGCAGCCACGTTTTCGTAATTAGAGCGATATCGATGTTGTTGGAGCAAATAAAATGATTTAATTCTTATTCTTTATTATTTATGCTGGTGACATTCCACAAGCAAATCTTTAGAGGAGAGGGAGGAGGAATCATTTTTAGTTTATAAGATTTAGTTATTAGAAATATTAAATTTACCTCGTAAAGGAGAGTCGGTTGAGCTGGATAAGTCCTCGTCGGCCTATCGCTTAACCGGCGGCCTCGTTGTTTTCTTCTCACCAGGGAGATAGCCCTCGTCGGCACAGCTCACACAAGACTCGAATTCGCAGAGTCACAGACAAGCTTGGATAATGCAAAATACTGAGTCGGGCCCGATATGCTCCACCGCAGCTTCGTCTCTTCTTTATATACTAGTACCCATGTCCAGAAATTTTTAAGGAGTTTGGTTGCGGGTGGACGGCGGGGCAGGGGAAACATGTGGGCGTGTTTTCGTCCCATAACATAAACGAGCGAATGGAAGCGAATAAAAATGTGAAGGACATTTTTAATTAGCTGTTTCTTAAGGTTTTAAATCATCGTTTGTATGTCGTAAGTCTTTCCTGAACATGTAAAGAATTATTTGCATTTATTTTCATTAAATTCTTATCATTCTTGAGACAAAATTATATATACATATATGCACGGAAAAAGGTATTCACCGTATAAGATCATGCAATAGGCCAGTCAGTAAAGACACTAAAATTCGAAAATTTAACTTTAATTACAAAAGTTTTCAAATTTTGATGGAATATTGGGTGAGTTGAAATAACAATAAATCTCATTTTGCAACCATCCCCGAGGTCCGGAACATGCTAAACATTGCAAAAAACGTTAATTTATTATAACTTTGCGAAAAAAATTGCAAAAGTGCTGCAAATCGATAGAATAACTTTTACAATTGCCCCGAACAGTTGTGCCAATTTGCAACCTTCTATGTTGCACGCAATATATATTTTTTTAATCAATGATGGAACAATTGTTTATTTGGTCGTAATTTTGTCAAAAAAATTGCAAAAGTTTTGCAAATTGGTTGCAAACGTTGAGATTATTTTTCGTCACAAGCTGTTAAGTTTGCAACCTCGGACAAGGTCCGTAACAGTGAAAAATTAGCAACAATTATTATTTTGCACTTTTTACAAGCGTGAAAAAATTGCAAAAGTTTTGCAAATTTTACGGAGTGCTTCAAATGTCTTCCCTTATCCAAACATAAATTTGCAACCCTCTAATAGTTACGCAAATTATTACAACTTATTTGACTAAATACGTTATTTTATAAAAAATTTCAATGTTGCGCGCCTCGAAATAGGTTGCAAATCTAATACATTGCGGAAAATATTACAATAGACATTGCTTTAAGTTTGCAGGACTTTTGCAATTTTTTTCGCAAAGTTATAATAAATTAACGTTTTTTGCAATGTTTAGCATGTTCCGGACCTCGGGGATGGTTGCAAAATGAGATTTATAGTTATTTCAACTCACCCAATATTACATCAAAATTTGAAAACTTTTGTAATTAAAGTGAATTGATTGTCTTTAATGACTGGCCTACAAGGCGGACCATGAAACGCGCTGCGCCCTGCCACTACGCTGGGCCGTGTCCCCCACTCTCTTCCGTCGTGCGCCCATGTCAAAACACGCTGCCGCGCAGCAACGTTTATCCTCGTACTAAGCACGGTATTTTTCCGTGCATCGCACCGGCTTTCGCGTTGCGAACGTAGCACGTCGTATCTTGCAGCGGGAGCAGCGTGTTTTGACATGGGCGCACGACGAAAGAGAGTGGGGACACGGCCCAGGGCCCAGCGTAGTGGCAGGGCGCAGCGCGTTTCATGGCCCGCCTTGCATGATCTCATACGGTGAATACCTTTTTCCGTGTGATAACACATCTGATTGAATATGATTATATACATTACATTGTCTACATTAAAGGTGTCGTAAAATTTTTGCTATGTCGCCTGTATATATGAGAGAGATAAGAGTATAAATTTAATAATTAATTACTCGACAACCATGCAGACAATTGTCTTCAACTTTGGCATGGACGACAGATTCCCATAGACGAATATCCTCCATAAATTTGAACTAATTCTTATATCGCCATTGCGCTATAAATAAATATTAGAGCTATAAAATAACGCAATATGTGATTATTCAGCAATCTTGCTTACCTTGACCTATATCTAAATGATTCCTATATTGAACTTTTAGTCGAGTGGCAGATCAAGGTTTTTCGAGAATGTATTAATTTCTTTTAATTAAACTGTTATGTAGTTTCTATATTTAAATAGTTGAGTTTTTATGTATGTGTGGTTTTCTTTTAATATACTTTATATATTTCAATTTAAATCAAAAGTGATTTTTTGGCAAATTATATATATTTGCAAATTATACATATTGCCTTGCAATATATATATTAAAAATTTTTATAAATATTTATAAATAAAAGTTTATAAAATTATAATTAATATTGTTTTTATTTTCTTAAATATTCTCAGTCTCTCACATTTACACTTACAGATACTTTTTGAATTTATGAAATAAATTAACTAATAGGTACTCGAATTTCTTTTTAAATACAATTGCTTTTTAAAAGATACATCTCACGTATTATGTATCAAATATGAGAATTTATATTATCGTCGTAATTATAAAGTAAACATATATGAGTAAAAATATAATAAAATAATGCAATTTTTTCATAAAAGTTTATTATAATTAGGGTGAACTGACCAGTGAATGAACAAATAAGCGGCGTCTCCTATTCATTAGAGACGTGAAATAAAATTATTATCCGTATCACTTTCCTCATCGATGTAGTTGATTCAATATATCATACTGATTATAAACAAAAATATTAAAGGTGCTTTCAGAAAAAACATTTTTTAACAAAACCATTTAGAAAATAAATGGAAAAGTGACAAAAGGACCGATATACCGATATATCAGTAAATGAACGGCTGCTTACCAGTGAATGAACATGTATTCCATGTAGATACATACCTACTAATGTATATAGATGTCTTAATAATTAAATTTAAATGTTATATTTTAACAATCACAGAATGTTATTTTTGCACCGGAATGCTATAATGCATATAAACCTTTTTTTTAGGTGGGGGAGAATATATAAACCTATGTATTATAAAGCTAATCTAATTTAACCCAACATAAAGCTTTTTTGGCTTCTTGACTCTTGAGAATAGTTTTATCTCGAATCGGGGATTAAAGTAACTTTACTTCTTTTTAGTCTCAGAATTATTTAATTCTTTTTTCTTCGACGTAGGCTTACTAGTTACTCTTTTTTTTATTTTTTGGAATAATTTGATCAACATTTACAGCAGGATCTTCTGTGGTTATTGAATCATATGTAGCTAGGGACGTTTTTTTTAATTAAAAATGACGAAAATTAAAACTGTCAAGTTAATTTATCCATTACTATCTAGATACTACCTAATTACCAAACTAGAGCCGACATGTTTATTCACTGGGAAAAGGTTAGAAAATCACACCAGTGAATAAACATCATTATATTTAGCGTACTTTTACGAATTTACAGAAAAATGTTTGACAAAATAAAATATTGACTTTATATTTACTTATATGATGCAATATTAATCTCGAAAATCAATTATAACGCTTATCCAAACGTAAAATCGCAATCTTCGCAAAATTAATCTCTTAGTAGCTTGCACGCCATAAGCATGAAAATATTTCTCCTTAAGTCGACACTTTCTTTATAACCGTGACATTGCGATCTCAACGTAATCTGTGAATTTTCTCTTAATATTTATCACAAAATCATTTATCTTCGATCCATGATTTTTTTCACATTTAAAATTAAAAGTGATTTTGTTTGTTTATTTACTGGACCCTGTTTATTCACTGGTCGGCTTACCATATGATTTTTCCAAGTAACCCCAGTCTTCTTTGATCATATCTGCCGCTTTTTCGGCGATCATATACACAGGAATGTTTAGGTGCGCCGATATAATTTCAGGCACAATGGACGCGTCTGCTACTCGTAACCCTTCAATACCAATAACCTGCAAAATATTACATATGAATTTATTAAACACATGCTGCTTATTATGATATTCTGCATGAATATTCTATTATGTTTTTATCTAAACAAATACCTTTAATCTGGGATCGACGACAGCAGTCGGATCTCCACTAGGTCCCATTTTACAAGTGCCGCAGTAGTGATAAAGTGTCGTTGATAGCATCCTTATTGCGCATTCCCAATAAGCGTCGGAGTCATATTTGTAATTGTTGCATTCCGTATAAGTAATGTTTAACAATTGAGAATCGAACGCTTGCATTGTCTTTGTCCGACCAATACTTAACGCAGTTCTAATCCCAGCAATCATTGTCCTGACGTCGTCTGGATCATCGAAATAATTTGGCACGATCTCTGGTTTAACATTAACGTCACTAGCTAACAATGTTATTCTACCGCGACTTTTGGGTTTTAACAGTACTGGTAAAACGGTCCAGCCATTGCTGAGACTGTACTTATCCCATTCCTGAGTTATAGGATCTTTAAAATTGAATGCCCTTGCGGGAACAATCTCTTTCATTGAATTGCCACCAAACAATAATTCGATGTCTGGTAAATTATTATTTTTTTTTATGTGTTTTGTGTTGACGAAACCGATGGCCTCGCACCCGCCCGGCATCGTAAATGATCCCATTCGATTGATTAAAAAGTCCGATATATGCGAATTAATAGGATTTATCAGATCGGAGAACCGATAACCGACCGCTGCGTTTGTTGTAAATGTCAATCCAAAGAAGGTTGGATGGTCCATGAGGTTCTCGCCGACTGGCGCATCTTGAATTACTTTTATGCCTAGGTCGGTAAGATGTTTCGCTGGTCCGATGCCGGAGAGCATTAATAATTGCGGTGATCTAATGGCACCTGCACATAGAATTACTTCTTTTTTCGCGAACACACGTATTGTTTTTTTATTCTTGACGAACGCAACGCCGATTGCTCGATTTGTAATACGATCGATTAGCACTTTTGTCACCATGCTCTCACGAGTTAAATAAAGATTGGTACGACTGTATACGGGATGCAAGTACGCTCTATTGCTACTCATGCGAGTGCCATTCTTGATCGTGTTTTGTAGGTATGAGAATCCTATTCCGTTCTTCCCGTTGTAATCTACTAGTGGATATCCTAGCTCCTTGACAGCTTCTAGAAATGCCTCTGCTAATGGGGTATGAAATGACGAGGATGTGATATGTACTGGTCCATTGGTACCATGGTAGTCATTATCCGATTTTATCTCTGGAATATCCATTGTTTCCAGCTTTTTGAAATACTGGAGGACGTCCTGGTATGCCCAGCCTTCGTTCCCCATCTCGGCCCATCGATCGTAATTTTCGGCGCTGCCTCTAGTTGCTATCATAAAATTTAGCACACTACTGCCACCGACTACTTTTCCACTCGGCCAATGGCAACTATTATTTTTCATACCACGACAGTACTTGTGGGATGATTTGGTCCGATAGTTCCAATTTATTTTGTCGTTTATCTGGAGGACGATAGCGAATATTGGGATAGCCGTAAACAGGTTTTCACGGGAACCAGCTTCGATCAGTAGTACTTTAATTTGAGGCACTTCGCTTAGTCTTGCGGCTATGGTTGCTCCAGCCGTACCGGCGCCAATTATTATAAAATCAAAAGTATCTCCGAACTGCGGTGTCTTGTCCGGCATTTCTTGGTTTAAATAATGTTGATTTTGCCTTAAGAAGTTCTGCATTCCAATAGGTAATTTCAGTAAATTTGACAACTTTGATCCACTGATATCATTGTTGTAATTACTATTGTAGTATGTGTGCTCATGTGATAAGTTAATCACTGCACCAATACTGAGAACATAAAGGAAACTCGACACCTTGTTCAGCATGTTTGAATGTTAATTGACTTTTGAATGCCTCGAATATGATGTAATATTAAAAAATTTGCCTGGTTGCTTGTCGTATATACTTGCTTTGTTTGAAATTCGTACTTTTTGCAGCGGTCACTAAATGCACGATTACAGTAGAAACTTTGTAAAGGTTATGGTTTTGAAATGTCGGTATGCGTACTTTTATATACTCGTACCCCTCTCCAGAAATGTTTACGGAGATTGGTTGCGGGTGGACGGCCGGGCAGGGGAAAACTTGTGAGTGTTTTTTTGTCCCATAAAGTAAAGGAGTCAAATATCGCATATTTTTTTATAGCCTTATAAAATTTTAGATGTAGCAAAGATCTTGCTTACCTTGGCTACATCTAAAATTTTAGATGTAGCCAAGGTAAGCAAGATTCCTCGCAACAATCGCGTTATCTTTCTTTTATAGCCCTATAATATTTATTTACAGCACGGCGTCGTGCGTGCAACACTCAGCTTAAATGTTTATTAAAAAAATGATATAAGAATTAGTTCAAATTTATGGAGGATATTCGTCTATGGGAATCTGTCATCCATGCCAAAGTTGAAGACAATTGTCTGTTAGATTCTAAATGATTCATGTATCGGACTATCAATCGGGTGACAGACCAAGGTTTTTTGAGAATATGTTAAGGGAGTTGCCGATTGCGTACCGATCGTTTAAATTGTATCTCATCAATATTTTACATTATTACTTAATATAAGCAACATTTAGTAACAAAAATATGAAATAAATGAGAATTGAGAATATACTACACAGATAAAAATTTAACAGATTATGTCTTGTTATGTGCGTGCTAACAACATTTAAAAAATTCCGGTACAACTGATGTAAATTTTTGATCAATTTATACAGCTGATAATAATGTAATCATACAATTTTATTATAAATTTTTATATTTTTATAAAAGAACGTTTATTGTAGAATATTTTACATTCTTTGCATATGCATATTTGCAATTATTATAAAGATTAAATCTATATTTTTATAAAATTTACAAAGTTTCCTAAATCGCACTATCATAAGATTTCCTGCATTGTGCCGATACGATCTAAGAAATCGTGCTGTATACTCATGCGCATGCATCTCTATACGTTACGCGACATAATTTAAATTATGTTGACACGACAGAGACGTCCTAATTTTTTCATTACTGTGATTTATTAATTATTAAGTACTTAATACTTTTTTAAAATAAATTATTAGTAAAATAGGTATAAGTTAGTGATTTCTTTCATTAATCTTATATTTTTAATTATTTTTAGTCTTAAATTTGATATTTTCAAGGAGGTATGATTTAAAAGATTCACAGGTAGGATTTAGGCGACCGGTTGGTTAAATTGTACCTTTTGCAGCATGTTACCAAAAGACTTAACTAAACAAATTAATTTGTTATTGGTGAAAGGTTAAACATGTAATAATAGGTGCCTGAAACATCAAGCTACAATTTCCAACGTTCATTTGCGTATAAATCATTACCAAATGGGAAATGTAATAAAAAATAACAATAATAAGAATTCTTCGACTATAACTGGCAATTTAATTAAAATGTCAACACGACTCTAATTCGAGTCCTTTTCAAGTGTACATATTCTTACAAAGCAATTCAATAGTCACAACAATGTGCCTACATGTCAGATGTAATGAATGCTTTGTGCGTTGTAAAGAGATAGAACATGGTCAGTTATTAAAATAAGTAAAAATTGATTGTGTCAGGAAACACGTCTGCACACCACAGTTACGGACAACAATTGTGTTGTCCGTAACTGTGATGTGCAGACGTGTTTCTTGACACAATCAATTTTTACTTATTTTAATAACTGACCGTGTTCTATCTCTTTACACCTCACAAAGCATTCATTAAATCTGACGAGATACTTTTGTGAGCATGCATTCTTAATCCATGTTATGTTTCAGTTTTATAGATTTACGTAGATCAAGTTACGGCCCGATTTGATCGCGGTACCGCGGTGCCATCGAATAAAATCCTTACTGCGTGTAATGGTCTTTCGATAATATGATGACGAAATGTAGCTTTTACAAAGCACTGCAAACTGAGCTGCATTTTATGAAAAATCCATAATTCGAAGTTTGTTTCGAGATTCACTTCTAGAATTCGAACTTTATTTAATATGGTGTGATATACAATGCATGCATGTGGTGATGAAATGAAAAAAAGACCACACATCGCTATTTAATTTATTTAGAAAAATACAATATTTTGCTAAAGCCAATTAAAATTTTTTAAATTATTACAAAGAAATTCTGTATAAAAATCATGTGCAATTATTGTATTTTTTAACTAATATTTAGATTATATCTATATGTATTAAGGCTTATTTCGAGATAATTTTAGATAATTGTTACTCGTTCTGTATAAAAAGCTATGAATTATGAACCTACTAGTGACTTTGGTGATAATTAATAGATTTATTAATCTTTAAAATGTACAATTTGTAACATTACAATTAATGTTGTTTCCATGAACAAAGACCGATATAAGGATAAAGTTATTATTTTTGACAGAAAATATTTGTACGATAACTTTACACTGGAAATTATTAAATAAACTATGATTATGATATATTACTGTTAACTATACTATATATAGTATATGTCGCAGGGATATCTTTTAATTCGTTTTTTTTGCAAAATCTGTTTGCAAAATCTATTGTGGAACGCTAGGGAAAGTATCTTGTTTACCTTGGCCTATATCTAAATGATTTCTGTATCGGACTTTCAGTCGGGTGGCAGATCAAGGTTTCTCGAGAATGTGTTAATTTCTTTTAAAGGGCTACATCCATCTAGAGGCCCGAAAAATAGGTCGAAATTCAGATATTTTTTTTCCAGAAACTATTAGTGGGAATGAAACGAATTTTTTTGTACTCAAAGATACATGTTTTAAAAGCTTAAAAAAAAATTTTTATTTAAAAATTTCCGAAAACAAAAAAATTATGGCCGCCGGCAGATGATGATGTTTTCTTCACTAACACTGTAAACACACCAAAGATGGGCATACACTAACACGTTTTGGGAATGATGGGTACTACTCTCTGGTTATTAGTTTTTTAAATAAAGCCGATGTGACAACGTGCCCCGTGTGACAACGTGCCCCGGTATACCGTGCGTATGAATTTATAAAGCACACTACTTATTATGATATCCCGCATAAATATTCTAATACGTATTTTTCGTAAAATTGTATTCCGTTAATTGTATCCGTTCACTCGTTATCGAGATCTCAACATCTCGGGTACTCGCAACCCGTCGCGTCGCGTAAAAGAGTCACGGTCGGTCTCGCTCCGCGTGTACTTGGCGCGAGACACTACCGTGTCTCTTGATCTCCACTACAAATTTTTAAATATCAAGTTAACATAAGTAAATAATTTCCGATGTATGCGACAAAACTTAAATAATAACTAAAGAGACAAATGTGATAAGGGAACTTCAAAATCAACTTTATTGATTGAATCGGTGAATCGAAGTATTAATGTACTCTTAATCTTATCAAGCGTTAAACAAATTTTTTTTCTCGTTTAATTCGAGTCTTGCTCTAGTTGCCAGCTTCTACATAGAAAGCACATTGTGAGCTGCGTGCGATGTTCGTAGAAACGATGAAAACTGATGCACATTTAATCCTAATGTATATCATTGAGGATGAAAGCTGAATGGTATTCTTCTAAATCGGAAATTATTTTTTTCAAATTTACTTTACCAGTGTTTTTTTAAATAACACATTGATAATTCAGAAAATCTCAGGAATATTTTTTACAGTTTTTATAATTTTTAATTATGTTCATCAGAACCGAATGTGTATAAAACTTGCTGAATTTTGATACTTACATTACGGCATCAGTATAAAGAGTGAGATTGCACATATCTTTTTTCTCTTGCAGAATTTTGGAAAAAAAATCGGAACACCGTTATGTTTGATCATACCTTAACTAGAGAGTAAACGGATGTACGTTTTGATATTTGGTTGATTTAAAATTGACTTTCTGTTACATGTTACAGTTGGCGGTATGAGCCGGCCGTCCAAAGCCGTGACTCAAGCGAAGAAAGTAGCACCACCAGCTGTACCAGACGTGTTTCGACACTCCGGTTCCTCTTTTGGCTCGGCTGGATATGCTAGCAGCGAGGATAGCTGCTTCCTCTCCGGAAGCGGCCCCGGGGGCACGGCGGACGATGGTTCCTACGGGATGCCATCTGGAAAAAGTCCGGGACCTATTTTTACCCATTCGGG
Source organism: Temnothorax longispinosus (assembly GCF_030848805.1). Classification (NCBI taxonomy): domain Eukaryota; kingdom Metazoa; phylum Arthropoda; class Insecta; order Hymenoptera; family Formicidae; genus Temnothorax; species Temnothorax longispinosus. The sequence goes on from NC_092369.1 coordinate 12,670,089, forward strand.
CTTCGCCTTTCCGCCGGTGATCGGCAAGTATGCCCACGCCGAAGATCAAGGTGCGAATTATACGACGTCATATTATTATTATTATTATTATTATTATATTAGATTAATTCTTTTTTAATGCGAAGAGCGTAAAAAAACATCGTTTTTAAATAACAATTATACGTTGCTATTAAAAGATTTTTATCGCTATGGTTGAAAAATATGGATGTTTTGATATTTCTTAGGTATCGATATGACCCAGAGTCCTGGCAGAGACAGTCCCGGTAGTTCCGGATCGGGTTCCGGTTCTAGGCACTCTACAGCGTCATTAGATTCTGGAAGAGCGTCTGGATATCACTTGGGACCTAGAGGACCTGGCGCGCTCGCCTCATCTCCTAGATGTTCTATTAGTTCCCTCGGAAGTCATCCTGACCGACCGGCAGACCTCGACGTCGTTCACGCTTGGTTAAACGAGCTCCAATTTGAAGAATACTTCCCCTTGTTTGCTTCCGCAGGTTACGATCTTGCTACTATAACGCGCATGACACCGGAGGATCTCACGGCTATAGGTGAGGCACATATCGCATTAGCAAGTCTAATCTAAGCGCATTTTTAAATGCATTCATTTAATTCATAGAGATGTTACTCGTAGAAATACTGTATGAAATATTTAAACAAGTACATACAGTTTTACACATTATTTTACAGGTATCAAGAAACCTAATCATAGGAAACGACTAAAAGCGGAAATAGACAATTTGAACATAGGAGATGGATTGCCGGAGCATGTACCCGGATCGTTGGAAGAATGGCTCAGGCTTCTCAGGCTAGAGGAATATCTTGGCGCACTTCATCAACAGGGTATGCGATCCGTAGAGGACGTGACAACTCTCACTTGGGAGGACCTTGAAGACATCGGTATCGTACGGTTAGGGCATCAGAAAAAATTATTGTTAGCAATTAAGAGAGTTAAGGATATTCGCGCTGGCAAGCGTATACAGCCACTCGACCTTGCGCGTCTGCCACCACATCCTGGACATACACAGGTAAATTATGTTCCCTATGATCTTCATCAATATCGAATTCATTAAGAGAGTGTAATCTCTTAATTACCTTGATCAATATATCGCAAAAAATGTTACGAAATAAAAGATAATATCGCATAATTTTGGACTTTTTAGGACGTTGTTATTCAACGAGGTGGACCTGATTTACCATCGCCTGATGAGGATTGTTCCTCGCCTGTACTTAGATCTTTTCAAAGGGGTGGAAACGATACCACTTCTGGTGTTGCTTGGAAAAGTATGTACGCCGCGTTTCCAACCGACTATAATACAGTTGGCCGTACTAGCTCCCGGGGAAAATCTTTGGAGAGTCTAGAAGATGCGCCTCTTGGCTATCCTCCGTCACCGGCGCCAACACCGCATCCACAACCCCTCGATTGGCGTCCCCGCAGTTTCGAGGACGGCGATCTTACACCCACGAATGATGCTTCCGTTGTAGATGCTGGTGGTGGCACTCTTCCACGACCAAGACATTGCCTCGTTCGCCCGCGGCCCGTAGCCAAGGTATATTTGATTGTTTCGAATGTGTATGGATGTATGATTGAAACGAAAACGAGCGAGAGAAATTTTTGTGCTGATGATTCAATTGTTTTGTGATTTCAGGTCACTGCGACACCGGGACAATATAAGTCCTTGCCGAGAGACTTGGATAACAAGTATCAATTAACGTACGGGCTCGAGAGTAGTCCGCATCTTCCAAAACGATGTCCTCCATCACCCCCAAGACGACAAAGTTCTAGAGACACGACTAGTTCTTCCGTAATCGGTGTCGGTGGTTCGGCGGTTGGTGACGTCGTGATAGACTGTAGCGGGCCAGTGCCAACCGCATCATGCGACGATCATCACATTCATCAACATCATCATCAACATCACCATTTGCTTCATCATCCACCGCCACCGCCGCCGGCACCTACGCCGGCACCTTCCACGCCTCCGCAACTAAATCGACCGTCTTCTTCCATGTCACGTTCGTGGGGTAGCGTCAGCGTTAATATTAACGAAGAGCACGAGCTAATTGCATCTCTCGCCCTGCAGCATCGCAACGGATCAGACGCTAGTTTTAAAGTGCGTTTCAAGAGTTTTTAATGTATCCGTTTTTTATGGTGCAATAATGATGTAACATACGTTATTAATTGCATTGGATTCTATGATATATATGTTTTATTTTTATATTCACAGTCAAGTTCGAGTACAGAATCAGATTCATTACCGTTTGCCAACGAGAATGCCGGCACGATAAAACAAAGGGCCAGTCGAGCACAAGAATACATGGCGGGTGGCCCTAACAGTGGTATCGGCGGTCACTTAATCAATCATCATTCCAATGGTGGTGAACCTGCGGATGTTTTGAACGACATTGGAAATATGCTTGCCAATCTTACAGATGAGCTCGACGCAATGCTCGAAGAAGAGAAACGCCAGGGCCTGAACTCATAATCGTCACTGCCTTCGTTTGCACTTTTCTATTCAACTAAAGTTGCCATAGGATTGCAGGCTTTGATATATGAAATAAATAAACTTGATTAGTGCAACGTACACAATTAGACACAAGTGAATTGCAATTCACGACGGGATAAACTGGTACGAATCACGTTGAGACTCGAGGATCTCAAATTCTAAGATTCTTAAAGACGGAAATATTTACCGATATATAAATCTATATCTTCGTTGCGAGGAAGAACAGAATCTTTTATTCCAAAAAAAAAAAGAACAAATAACATATTACGTCGCTCGAAATTGATGAGAATATTCTGTTTCATATTGTGTAGATTAACGCATATCCGAAATTATTTTTGCGTAATTTATACTTTGCTCTGATCTTTTTTTTTTTTAATTGAAAGAGGAAATTTACTTATTTTTGCATGGAAACATTGAACGTTCCAGCAAATTTCTGTACGCAGCTGTGGTATTGCATCTATAGTGATAATGCACAATCTTTTTCTACTTTCTTTTGGAGTAGTTGTAGAATTATATTCTTTCTCATTGTTCTTTTTTTCTTTTAAAATGGACAATATTAGAAACGAGTGATAATATACGTGTCGCTCTATTCTATAATGAATTAGGGCAACCCAGTATTTAAACAAATATGAAATACTGATGTGGCAGGGGGAGGGGAGAAAGGGAATAAAATTTCCTAACGGATACAGATATATTAATATAATTATGATTTATGCGGGTCATGTTGCAGGCAATTCGAAAAGAACACATGTGTCTTCTGTATAAAGCCATTTTATATCTGTAACTTTGTAACTAATCAAACCCGACCCCTCTTCTCTAAAAAAATCTGGTTTTCGTTAACATACGTACATTCCAATTGATATTTTTCCATTTCCGTCCTTTGTTAAATCGATAATACGATAGAAATCGAAAATTTTCTACTCATAGTTGACTTTGTATGAAAGCAAGGTGCAAAGAAAGATAATCATGTGTTCCATCGCCCAAATAAAGCAGCTCCGAACGTTAGAGACATATTCGTAGGGAGATTGTTACAATGGTGAAAAATAATCAACAGGTTGCACTTGGTTGCATCCCGATATGAATTTATAGAATCCTACATGATATTTTTTTTTTTAGGAGACACTGATAGTGCTTCCTCTTTTAACAGAGAGGTCTATGAGGGATGCTATTGATCGTATTTAGAATTTCAAGGCAATATGGTTTAGTACAGAGATATAAGTAATGTATGCCAATTAACATTTTGTATTTATTATCTGTACTAATGAATATAGAAACGTACATAGCTTACCATTACTGTGTGGCACATCTGGATATGGCGAAGCAGTTGGAAGGTATTCATATGTATTAAATCAAAGTGGTAGCTGCGGGGACACTTTTGAGACAGACGCTCGAAAGACGGTCTTCCGAAAATGCGTGTCACTGGTACGTTTTGCGATCTGGACGTAATATTTTGCAAGAAACTTTTTATAAGGTGCTATATACGACATGTACTTATAGTATTGTAAGTTGATATGTCGAAAACATTTTTTATCTATCTTTGCAATAACTGATGCAAATGGCAGAGATTTAAATTGAGAATCCCTCGAGAAACAACATGGTAAAAATCTTACATAACACATTCTTGGTATTTCAAGCTGGAAAAAAAATGTTTTTTGTACGAACAAATTTATATTAATAATTGAATACTTATACAAATGTATTAATACGTGTTACGTATTATTAATATTTGCTACACACAAAAGTGACTTATATGCCCATTTTCCCAATGAGAGATCACTTTACGTACCAGTTTTAATGACTGAAAATGCAAAACGCATGATTTATAAAATAAATAATTATTATAACACCATTCTTGCGTGACACATTCTATTTTTAGTTCTAATGAGAGTTGTTGTTTATAACCAAATCCAATCGCGCTCTGCAGATAAGGAAAGAACACCTGGTAAAACGTATATAAAGTTTTGAGGTATATCATTATACTTAGAATTAATTAATGAAAAATGAAGAAGACTGCCCAGTGCAGAATTAGAGATTTGTCTTGTTAATTACTGTAGATGTATTATAATTCTATATAGTATATATATGTGTGTGTACATATATATCATATATATATATATATATATATATATATATATATATATCTTTCATATATATTGTATATATACACACATACACACACACATACAGGATATCCAACTATCCTTTTAATGACATCCTTTGGCCAATTTGTAATTTTTTCCTAATAAGAATGGGAAGTCACTACTTATCCTTCTCTTTCTACTTTTATCATAATATATCTTTCTAACTAAGTCATAAATTAAAATTAAGCTCCATTTGACATGATATAAAGAATGTAGTTTATTTCCACTTGCCTTTTTGAGATTCAATCTGCAATAAATCTTTGCTTCTTAATCGCTTATAAGTTGGAAATTATTGATGGTTCTAATTGTAAATGTGCAATTTGATATATTATTCCTAAGGAAAAATTGATTGATCACATTGGTCAAAGAATCTATCATTAAAAATCTGTTTTGAGGACATCTTGTACATACATGTATGTATATACACCATTAGCAAGCAATTTTATAAGGGCATATTCTCCACAATACGTCTTTGAAAGAGAAAGATGTGTGAACTACCGTTTATACAGGGAAATCGCAGTCACATAATCGACATGCGATTTGGCGCGAATAAGTTATTACAGCAGATTGTAGATTGTATTGCAATTTGATATTTATATAATATAGCAATGCGCAATTATACGATCAAATCATATCTGATTTTGCGCCGTAAAGACTATAACATTGTGATTTATTTCGATCGTCATTGTACTTACATATTAATTGTTTTTCGCAATCGAATTACCACGTCCCGTTTACATTTTGTTTTATACCGATAAACATTTGAGTTATTTAAAATTTATTTATGTTAGAAGTGTTATAAATCAATAAAAGAATTATATCATTGCATATCTTAATAGTAGAGGTAGCAATTGGTCGTGTTAAAAGATGTGTAAATTAAATTTTGGAAAGACGAGCATATTACGTTGTTTTACTCGATTTTTTTATAATACTGTTAGCAGTCCAAGCAGCAGAGTGACGTTAAAAGACGACTTAGAGACGTTTAGTAAATTAAAATAAACATCACTACGTCTTTTAATGTTATATCTGCTGCTTGAGAAGCAACATCGATTTATATGGTAATAAATATTATCTACTCTTATTAGCCATCTCAATATTCACATAACATTGTTTCCACCGTCTTGTTAATGTCCAACAGTTCATTTAAATATATAAAAGTATGCTCGTTTCAAATGTTATGTATGTTATAAAAGAAGATCTAACAAAATATCACAACGACATTATCAAATATTATAACGAGTTATTTGTAATTTATTACATGAATTTATTTTCTAATTAATTGCGTTCTAACTATAGGACAGTGTACAATATAGTTTATGACGTTTCTTACTAGCGATATAAATTACATTTTTATATCCGGGGACAAATTTTTCATGTATAATTTTGTATAAAATACATCCATACATGTTTTCTTTCTCTTGTATCTCTGTTCATATATACACAGAGAATAATAAGTAGAGTTAAAAAATAATTGAAAGGATAATTTTCGCATTGTTTTTTTTACAAAAAAGTGAAGTTTGAGGAAATTAGAAAGTATTGTCCATATATAATCATGTATAAATGTAACAATCGCATATAAAATATGATTATATATAAAATATTGTATAATTTAATTGCAATTTTACTTATCATAAAAAAAACAATGTAAAAGTTATTTTTCCAATTATTTTTTAAGTGTTATTTTTTTTATATATGTACGAATAAAGATCATACAAGAGAAAGAAAACTTATGGACATACTTTATATCATTATATATTATTACGAAAAATTTCTTCACGGGTACTTGCATTAAGAAACATACGCAGAGAAAGGGGGAGAGGGGGGGGACAAGAGAAGGATAGAAAAACGGACGAGTAAAAATTATTTTACACACTTTTATTAACGCGAAAGATTGCAAAAAGTTGAAGCACTCGGGCGGGTGAGTTGATAAAAAGCTGCGCATAAAATACAGTTCTTTCGTGGATTAAAATAGTGATTTTTATCTCTTTAAATAAATTCGTTTCACGTAGATTGGAGACTCATCTTCGCGTAATATGTAATAGAAATGAGAAGAAGGAATAATTTCTTGTTTTTTAATTTGATTTCCAATTTCAAACATTATAGGTAATATGAATTCAGAATTTGTGCTTTCAGGTAGGCTAGGCAGTTAATTGGCAGTTTCTTGAGCACATTGCTTTCTACATGGTGTATAGACAGACACAGAAACATAAACATATACACACACAGTATATTAATTAGTTATAATTTTTGTACAAACATATGTGTTTGCGTGCTACAGTCTCGCTATAATCTCGCTTACAGCGAGCCAAATGCCCGCCTAACTGCATTGTACAACCTCCCTTCCTTCCATGTTGGTTTATATATTATATAAATGCGCATTTTAAATATATTATTTGATTTATCGATTAAAGAAAAAGGTGATTGATCTTTAAATAAAGCCAATGGACACATTTATTCCTCATTTCTCGATTGGTATAAAAATTATTTCCCCTAGAGAGATTAGACAAATAAAAAAAACCAAACTGGAATAGAACACATTTTTAAAGAGCACGTACGAAAAAATTACTGCCTTTTTTATCACATAGCTTTTAACTGATTTGAAATGAAGTTTTTTCTCGCTAAAAATATTGAAATATATTATTCGAGTATTATATTGTCGAATATTATATTCGAGAAATCTATTTATATATTTCGAAATATATTTCTTGAATAATATTCGATAATATAATACTCCAATAATATATTTCAATGTTTTATAAATAATTTAATGAAATCTCGAATAATATTAACTAAATTTTAATCAAAAAATATTAATTAAATTTAAAAAAAATATGGACAAGCGTTATTTTGACGAACAAAACTTCAAGCAAAAGAAGATGACGTGACAAAGTCACCAGGCCGATTTAATCAAGCTTACCAAGCTATTTCTTTTTAATCGCTACGCTTCAAGCGCGAGAAAGGAGACAAATCGACGGTGCTTCAGACTCATCTCGTGCAACATCGATTCTACGCTACTCTGTGTCCCTAATACGGGGAATGCCGACCACAAAGGCGTTCGACGAGATGAATATCTGGAGGGATTCGTGGACGGGGCCCGTTCGTTAGTTAAAAATGCGCCTCCCATTCCGTCTTTCGTTCCGTCGTTCTTTGTATTCACCTTTCGTTCCTTTTCCCTCCCACGATCGTCGATCGTCCCCTTTCGTTCGTAGAGCCTCACTGGTGTCGAGATCGACAAAATTTCAATTTTTCGAAAAAAGTAAAAGATATCCCGACGTACATGCACACGTGACGATCTCGAGTATAGTTAGACAATAAAAATATTTCGAACAGCGATATCTCCCCGAGATTAACACATTTATATCCTTTGTCAAAGAAAACACGATTGAACCTTTTACGCGGAGAAAAACAATCTTTAGAGATCTTTCAATTGCAAAATTAGATCTTTATATCATTTCGAGAGCAAGAAGCCAACCTAAAATTCACTAAAAAATCCGAAAAGTTATAAAATTTGAATTACAAAATTTTCTTTTTTATTTTATGCGACATTCAATTTTCAGTCATTTCTTTTAACACAATTGACGATTAATTTCTACCATTTAAGTACATTAGTAAAATATGCTCCATTTTGACAAAAACTGGAGATACGGATTCTTCATCTTTATAAGTTACGCAGATACATGAAAAAAGGGAAGGACGAAGGGGGGAAGTAAATTGATCGATTCAATCATTTATGTCTTTATGTAGAACGAGATTCGCGGAAGATCTCGAAAAACACATCGCTACAAATTCAAGTAATTTTTCAAAAGAGATTATCATCTCGACCGCCTCGGTAGTTCCTAGCATTAACATCTCTCCCTCGAGTCCCTCGGCACCATTGCGCGTTCGCTTTTCCGTCCCTCTCGCGCGCTCGGCAGTTATCGCGGGCCGTCCTTGTCGCGCCGGAGAAACCCGAACGTGATTGGCGCTCGGCTCGACTCGGCTCGACTCGGCTCTCCTCGGCTCGGCTCGGCGGCCGCGCGGCGCGCTCACCCACACAGTCGCGCGTCGCGCGCCGTACGCGACATACACGTCTCGTTCGGCAACGGGAGTCGGTCGGAGTGTCGGAGCACTCGGGAGCGAACTAGCGAAGTGAGTCGCCAGTCACTCGAATCAGTAGAGCCGCTATCCCCGGCGCGGAGTGTTCCTCGCTCGCGTTCGCTCCGCTGACAGATAACTGAGAGATAACGCGCGACTTGGACGCTCCCGTGTGCAGATCGATCGGACGGACGGCACAAAGGAGATCGGAGCGCGGAAGCCCGCGCGATCGGATCCGTTCAGTGAGTGTTTCGGGGGAGTGCGACGTGCCGTTTCCAGCAGTTTACAGTGACACGCGAAGGAGCATCGTCCCCCGCGAGTGATCGCTTTTTTTCTCTCTCTCTCTATCTCTCTCTCTCTTTTTTTCGAACGCGAGACCGCGGGGTCCGTTGGGAAATCTGCCGCGACCCCAATCGCGGTTAAAAGGCTCTCTCTCTCTCTCTCTCTTTCTCTCGTAGGCCTGATTTACCGTTTGTTGTCGCGAACGTACGTTACGCGGGAGCACCTTCTTTCCGCGGCGGATCGGTTTGGCTCGCTCGCGAGATCGCAGGACACTCTGAAGTTGTTGATTCGAACGTATGCGGTTTACAGACGTGTCTCGATGGCAACTCGCGCATATATTCTCGCCATGCTGGAAGTGTGCTGAGAGAAGGTGTCTCTCGCAACGGCGCGGAAAGAGAGAGATGCAGGTTTTTTTTTTTTGGAAAATTTTCTCCTTGTATATCGTACATACGCGATGGCCGATGTATACGCGGGTGGAGAAGGGGGAACGATGCTTTCTCGCGCCGTGCTTTTTAATCCGCGATTTAAACGCGTTATTTTAAGATGTATGCAGGTTGCAGGTGATCGTCGAAAGACAGAGCGAACCATACGGGGGAAAGGATAACGCGATTAAATAGAGAAGATGCCGTCTTCGATCGGACTGAATCTTTGGTAGCTTCTAAAAATATTTCTGTGTAAATTTTGTATAGATACCTTTTTCAATTCAGTGAATTGTACGCCGATTATTTGTCAGGCTGGAAACACTGTTTTTTTTGTTGGAACAGTAAATTCACTTAAATCGATAAATCGATTATTGAAACAATAAGTTTTTTACAGTGACATTGTTAACGGTTATTGTGGGAGAGAAATTATGCGTGGGTGGGGAGAGAGTAATTTTGAGCAGAGTAGAAAGTAGTTCTGACAAAGAGACGCGTGTCGCAATTGTCCGGAACCGATTTGATTCTGTTTAAAGTGCGTCACTAAACGCGAAATGTAAGACACGTGTTTTCTTTGCGAAGAAGATACTTTCTTTTTTTCTTTTCGGACATAAAAAGCTTGGCGGAAGAGCCTAGTGGCATATTTATCTTTTGTCGAGCGATCGTGATTCATAATTCATAATTCGATTGGCTACTTCGATCTTTCAAATTTTACAAAAAAAAATTAAAACGGATCATGATAAACCAATTTAAATGGAAAATGCAAGTATTTTTGTTGATTTCTTCGCACTTAAAATTATACGAAAATTGAAATCATTTAGCTGGGAGATCTTTAGCCAATAAATATCGAGATGTACAGGCTGCTCTCGAGGCTGCTCGTAACGAGAGGATTATTTTAATGAAAAACAAATTAAAAATACAGATTGCTTAGAAAGAAATAGATTTAAATATTCTAATAATAAGAAAATATTACGGTCTCTTTTACTCCAGATGGACATACCTACATTTGGATGTGAACAAAAGTACAATAGTCTAAAATAAGGATAATTTTGATATTTTGCAAACAATTTGCTCGCAACTTTAATTAATTATTTTTTTGATTAATTATAATTATCCCTTTCGTATTTTTAAAATAAAATACTGAAACTTTTTACCTTATATAAGCTTTTCTCTTCTTTCAAATCAGCTTTTTTAATTAAAAGACATTTTACGATTTTAATATTACAAATGTTTCATGAATCATGTTGGATTATATTAAAAAATCACTTTCCATTTGATGTCACAACGGTATAATTTTTGCTTTCAAGTCTTTTGAATTGGATGACACATCACGGAGTAATTGTACATGCCATTGTATTATTGTTCAGTTCAAAAGTTTTATACACTGTGTCCCAAGTTGAAAAGAATAGAGATAATTTGTTTCTTTTTTTAATTATGATGTATTTATTGTTAAGCAGTTATTAAGTTACGAAATGTGTAGTTCTCATATTTTACGATTACAAGGTAAATGACACAATAAATAAGTTAATAACTATATACATAGGTTCTATATGTTTCCATTGTTTATACTTATCATTACAGGAATTTGAAAAGGGAAAGCGTAGTGTTGTACAATATCATTATTATGCAGTATGCAATATTTGTATTAAAATACGGGGAGTAGAATAAAATAAAAGACAATCTTTGTCAAATTGAAATTTTGCCATTTAAAAAAGAATCCAAATTTTAGAAATAAATTGTGTTACGCTATAGAAATGAGGTCGAAAAATATTGAGGATAAAAAATATTTTTTGCAATAAATCTCGCGCAATGGTTCTAAAGATGCTTATTAGCATCATTATCATTAAATTGATTCTCAATGTGATTGTATTATTCCAGTTTCAGTTTGCGTTTCAAGATAGACATTAATTAACGCGTAGTTCGATGAGCTGAAAAACGTATATAAATTAGGAATCCCTAACTTTTTTTTGTCAAGAGAGTCATATTAAAATTTTTGTAACAATCAGAGGTCCGGGTAAGTTTTATTTTTGAAAATCATATAAAAACAAAATATCTATTTTAAAATTATTTTATATTATTATAACGTCGAAATTTTTCGGCAGGCATGTACAAATTCGTGCAAAAATATTATTAGGCCCAAAGATCCAGCCCGATCGTATATGGCACGTTTCTCTATTTACTTGCGTTAAAGAATGATTTTTTTTTTTTAATTAGAAGTTAGTAAATTTTGTGATAAGTTTGTGTTTCTGAACCCTTTTAAACGAGCACTTTGAAATCACTCTCTCTCATGTGGATTCTCAAGCGAATCAATTTATGGCAAACCAAACGTCTGTGTCTAAAAGAATTGTTTTTTCTCACAGCCGAGACACGCAAGACCAGGATCCTGAAGGATGGCCGTGTCGCGTAGAGTAATGAAAAAGCAGAGAGCTTTGGTTTTTAGACCGTGCGGGATCAACATCGCCGCGGATCAGACGGTAGTCGGCTGAGAAGGGACGTGCGCTTGGCCGCGTTACAAGAGATTTACGCCGTAATGGCAAGAACTAACACGTTATCCTCGCGCGATGCCGCTCCCATGCGAGTTAGCGGAATACTGTGGAACCGGAGGCTGTGTTAAGAGTGCGTTAACACGCGCGGTGATATTCGGCGCCGCGGAGAAAGGATCTAGTTTCGTGACGGACCGGTTTGCCGTATGGCCGGCCAGTTCAATAGACGATAACGGCGCCGAGTGCGTTACCATTGTGTTCATATCCGTTTCTCGGAATTGCCATACCTGACGTTCTCCAATTGTGCACCTAACGTCTATCGCTGATAAAGAAGAGGAGAGGGAGATAAAGAAATAGGAAGGACCCTCGACGTTTCACCTTCGAGTATTAACGTCATCAAGCCAAGTTGTGTGTCGGTGACTTGAACAGAGGAAACAGGAGGTAAAAAATCAAGCGAGTGAACCGTCGTTTCACATCGAATCGTGACGAGACGCAGATTAATGCAAGACGGATGAGTGAGAGAAGAGGAAATCACAAATAAAAAAATCAGAGGTGCCTAAGGAGGAATAAGACGAGGACGATCCAGGTGAGATATCATATATTGCGAGACGGAGAAAAGTGTCTTCGGAGAAGTCGCGACGACTGCGGGGACCGATGCTCAGGATCGTACGATGGCCGAGGCCCCGTCCGACCCGAGACCCGTGAGCGTCGTCGCCGTCGACGGTGCCGCTGTGGATAATGCCAGGAGCAGCGCGGACCAAACACAGGTACCGTTTCGTTTCGTTTCCTCTGTCGACGTGTCACGCGCGCAGCCAGTCGAATGACCGAAATCTTTGAGAGGAATTAAGGGTACCCTTGAAAATGTCCGGATTGTCTTTATTTAAAAGAAAGTGGCTTTCTGCGCGTTCCGAGCTGTATAACATGATTTATGGACACGTTTAAATGTCTAGAAATTGTACGTACAGTCTTTACGCGGAGCGGAGTAGACCACGCAAATGTCAAACGAGTTTTCTGATTCAGTTATACGTAACAATTCCGTTATAATTAAATTAGATTATTTATATTAATCTATAAGTAACTTTAAAATTCACATTTATAATTCGCATCACAGATTTTAGAATAGAATATTGTTCGTATTTATAATTTTGTATATCGTGTGTTTTTATGTACAAAGAATCGTTTAAAGAGAGCTTAAGCTTTGTTTTTTTTCTTATTGCAATAAATTGAGTTTTCAAAAATTTAGAATTTAAAATTTTAACGCTTAAATGTATGATAATATTATTCTTAAAATAATTCTAATAAAAACTTGCGAAAACTCAAACATCAGAAAAATTATGTTAACAAATTTGAATAAAATTGTATCAAAAATTAAAAATTGGTGTGTGTAAAAAAATGTTATTTAATATTTTTCAGCGTTTATTACAGCAAAGAAATTTATTTCTAATAATTAAGATAAAATTAATATAGCTCCCGGTTTTTTCCCGTTTTTATTTTGAAAGTTTATGTAAAAAATAAAAGCACACTGAAACTGTACACTCTATAGGTATGAACTGCACACTATATAGTTATAAAATGTGAATAAATATGATGAAATGTCAATAAAAACGATGAAAGGTCCGTAACGATGAAAGTATCGATAAAAACCAACTTGAAACGAGCACCAAAGATGCAACGAAACATAAGCAAGAAGAGCATTTTATCTCGTTTTTTCAAAATACTCTTGTTCAACCTTCCGTATCGAGAGATATATTTCCGATATATTGATGTCAAATCTCTCCTTTATTCGTAGCCTTGATTTGAAGTAGACAAAAAAAGAGAAAAATTAATTGTTGCAGGAAATATGTCGTGTAAGGAGCTGACGCAGCAACTTGGAATCATTTTTTATTAAACTAACTTAATTAAAATTAACTACCCAATTAACTTAACTAACTTAATTAAATTACTGAATTAAACTAACTTAATTGGGGATTCTTGGTTTATTTCAAATAGTTCTATAGTTCTTGATAGATTAAACAAATGGTTCTGGCTATTAATAAAGCAGGACATCGCTTCAAGATAAACTGAAACAGCGTTTGACTTTGTCTCACGGAAGTTAGACATTTTTCGTTAAATTTCCTGAAATTTGTAGTTTTACATAGTTCTAGAAAGACTTCCGTTTTATAGTAAAAAATATTGGTTAAATTTGAACAGAGATGAGTACACACACAAGCGCTCTTAAATATACCGACATAAGAAAATTACCTATCTTCTACAATTTTACATGCAGTTTTACTTACTATGAAATGGTTCTTGTGTGATTCCGAGTTTATTATAACATTTTATGAAGAGTTTTGACGGTAATTGTTTTTTTTATTTTTAAACAACTTTTCGGCGCTTTTATTTATGCATGAGTAAGACTGATCAATTTTTAAGATTTCGGTGTATTCTAAAATATTTCTTATACAGTTTTAAGCTTATCACGACTTTAAGGAGTTTTAACGATAAACAATCCTTTTTATTTTTTGAATAATTTTTATCGCGCGAGGAAAATACGTATCTGCGGATATAAAAGTAAAACGCTGATCGATTTCAGTGTATTTTAAAATAACTCTTGGAAATTAAGCATCTCACCACTGTAGTCAGAGGTACGAGTCCTTTCACGAGCGATAAAAATTATTTTAAAAAGAATACAATTATTTTAAGAAGAATTTATCGTCAGAACGCTTTATAAGATGTATAAATAAGTGCATAACTTGCTTTTGTTTAAATAAGTTCACAAAACTCATCTTTATTTAACCAATATCTTTTGCTTTTAAAAAGCAGAACTTTCTTTAGAACTCGTGCAGAACTGCAAATAGTGCAAATCTCTTGAAATCTGATAAAGACTGTTAAGTAAACTCTTGTAAGATAAAGGTGCTGTGTCTCACATAAGATGTTTCTCCTGAAGTAATTTGCTTTAACCAGAACTATTTGTCTGACGTATCAAGAACTATTTGAAATAAAGGCTGCGTTCCGATATTCACTGCAAGTATTGAAAATCTATAGTTTACGTAACGTACACTATAGATTTTTAGTACTGACAGTGAATATCGGAACGCAGCTAAAAGTTAGAATAATGTAAGTAAAATTAAAATAATACAATTTAATATTTAAATAAATTATAATATTATACGTTAAATACATTTAACTAAGTAAGAATTTTATTGAAGATTATTAAAATAAAAAACGATAAACTTTTTATATTTTATTCTCTTGAACTCTCAACAACTGATGTGTGAAACCGATAAAATGATCATAAGTTTCACACCTGGACATGCGAGGTTGTGGCGCATCAAAATCCTTGAAATAAAAAATTCCTTCAAAATAAGGTTTTTTTTTCTTATATATCTTTTCTTTAAGAAGTACCAAACCCCGATTTTTACAATGTTTTTTTTTTTTTACTATGTTTGACTAGATATTTGGTTTTAAAATCTATCATATTATCATGTAAGTTACGAATAATTATAGTTATAAAAAATACTGTTTTTTGTTCAACCAGCTAAAAAGTATGCGATAATCAGTCGGGAATCTATACTGAATAATATTTTTGCGTAAATTTGTATGATTTTCTGTTCATCAAACTACGTGCCGATTATATGTCGGTCTTGAAACGCAATCCCGAGCTGAAGCTGGGATAATAAAATTTACACAATTAAATTGATAATCAATTTAATAATAATATTATTGATAAATATCTTTCTAAAGCACGGCGGAGTATTTATTGCGAAAAATATTGCCCCTGTCAGAGTTTCACAATAAATTTTTCGTAGAGCGATGATTAAATTACGTAAAATAATAATTTAATAAAATAAAAGGTTTCTCGTTCTTTTTCTATTTTAATAATTTTCAATAAAATTCTTATTTAGTTGAATATTAAATGTACTTAACGTATAATATTATAATTTATTTCAACATTAAATTATATTATTTTACTTTTTTTTGATAAAAATAGAATATTTATTGTTTTTATTGTATTTTGTTTTCTACAGTGACTTATATATAGTTTGTAAAAAAAAACTATAGTAGGATTAAAAAATGTTCCATTTTAGAATAATATCGGGATCGTTAATACGTATTGTTTTTTAATAAAAATGCATTTTTCAAATTAAAAAATTTAGATTGGAAACAGGAATATTAAAATTTTCTACGTAAATGTCTCATCATTAGATATACTTAAGAGAATGATAAAATCTTAATATAATTTGTCACATATATACTTTTATAATTTCACATGGAATATATTTTATATTCCACGCGATTTTATTCGTATTTTAAAGTCTGAGGATAAGAAGTTGACAATTTGTAATAAAGTCACGTCGCGGCTAGAGCTGAGCCGCTCAAATTCACAGCTCGTTTACATTTTAGGAAGCACGAGACGGTGGTCGGTCTTTTACCTCGACGGAGGCACAGACAGAGCTGGGGCTTCAGAGTGGGGCTCCGGCGAGCCAGACCGAGGAGATTCCCAGCGGTATTCGAGACGCGCGTAGACGAGAGCGACGAATACGCAGACAGCATCGTCGCGCTCTGAGATCTTGCTCTATACCGACGTATCCCGCCGCCACGCCAGGTTGCCAGACGGCATCAACCGCACTGGGAATGCCGCTGGTACCACCCGCCAGAGGTTTCCTTCACCCCCCGCCCCCGCATTTGAGCCTCAGAGGCCTCAGCCTCGGTTTACCATTCCCTGTACCCGCTAGCGTGTCTGCTTTCGGCAGGTGAGCCTCGATATTTGTCTCGGGTAGGGAAAAAACCTCTGAAATGCGAATTTTTATGAAATTTATACGGGATTTGATTATCTACAATTTGTTTATAATTGTTTGTTTGTTTTTTTATTTTTTTTGGGGAAAAAAAACTAAATTTTGTCATGAATAACCCCTTAAATGCGTTTCTTTATATTCTGGAATCCACAGTTTGTCTATATTTTGCTTACATTTTCATCTACTTTGCAAAATATTATAAACAAGTGAAAAATTCGGAAAATTTTGTCATAAACATTTCATGCGTTTTTTTTGTAAATTTTATACGATATTCAATAATCTACAGTTTAACTGTTATCGTCCAATATTTATAGTTAACTTTACTTTAAATTTTAATTTTTATTGGTATGCGATTACAAAATTATTAGAATGGTGCGTAGCTGAATAAAATAATAGTTCAGAAAACGTTTGGATGTTTAAGAGATAAAAATCTAGAAGACAATTATTATTGGCATCTAGTTAAACAAAAGTTTCATGTCATTCGAATAGTTTGATCACATGATTTGTTCGAATTCCTCGTTTGAATTTCATGACATCATGACCAATGTACATATCATTTAAGAGCCATATAACTATATAGCTTCACGGTTGATGCTACGCTGTAACAATATAGCAATCGCGATCATATAATTGTCACGAGAGTATATGTCACGTTTATTCAACGAACATGTATCGTTCAATTTTTTTTGCATTGCAGGGACACAGTACCAAAACAGTGTTGCGGTTTGGGTTCCCCGCCAGTACGCTGGTCCATATTGGGTGTCGGCTTCGTAGGTCTAGTCTGCGCCGGTGCAGGCACACTCCTTGGCGCTCTTAAAGCCTCTGGTCGTGATCACCTTTTGGGAATATTTATGTCCGGTAAATAAACGCATTTTTCCTTATTTGTTTCTCGATGTTAATAAAAAAAGTCTAGCAATTAAGCGTCGATAATAACTTAGTTTTTGAAAAAGAGACTACGATATTTTATGTGAATTATGTGATAAAAAAAAGCATGTATATTTGTCGTTATATTCGGCTGATTTGGCGATTTATTGTTTCTGAAATTCAAACAATTTGTTTGTAGAAAAAGAATTATGAAAGAGCGATATAAATACTACATTTACCAGTATATTCCCCAGAGAAATGCATTTTTTAAATTACGGAATTATAAGAAATTCTTGAAACCTGTAATCGGAGACTGAAGAATAAGACGTAACATGTAGATTGTCATAGCGATCAACTGCACGTGGCGCGCAGCAAGATCGAGGAAGAGAGAGGAGAGAATAGGGAAACTCGAGCTCGCAACAGTTACTTTCTAAACGTGGGCATGTAAGCTGCGACCCGCTTAGAATGCTTCTCACACTGAGGGAACGCCACTTACAGAGATTGATGTTATACACTTACACACGCGAAAACCGTGAGATCGAGGGAATAATGGCTCGAGGAACAAATAGAGGAATAGACAAACGAACAGACGCCGCTGCCTTTTGACTAAAGGAATAATAACCTATTGGAATCTATTTTCTTTCTTATTTTTACGTAAAGAGCAACTTGTGTCTCAGTTATTTAGACCATTATAGAGTGACAAATGAAGATTGTAGGTCGTTTTGTTTGTATTATAATTATAGTATGCATTTTTCGTTACAGGTATAGGAGTGCTTCTGGTATTGGTGAGTGCAGTGGCATGGCGATTAACTAATCAAGATTATTGCGGCAGCTTATTCGGCTTCACAAGCATTTCCGGTAGAATACCCCCGGCGAGACCGATACATCCATACGCCGCTATGATCTATCCGGAATTCCAATTTAGAACGCCGCCACCGAGCTATCAGGTATATATTTATAAAGCAACGTTTTATTAAATAAGCGTTTTATTAAAAATTTATTCGGTTATATTGCACTAAATAACACAATCGCTTTCATAAGCGATTTAAGATTAGATTTATCATCTAATTTGGAGTCAAGTCTTTCTCAGCCAGAATGTCGAGTGATTGTAATTTACGAGTTACAAGTTATTGAGATAGAGAGAAAGAGAGGCTTTTCGTGAACTCCATTTCAGAAGATAAATACTTAACAAAACTATATTCTTCAGTTAATCTCAGGTAGATTTTAAAAAAATTTTAATTTGCTTAATTACTTAATAAAAATATATATTATAAATTAACACTAGAACTCTACCGAAGAGTAATTTTATATTTATTTCTACTAAAGAAATCTTAGAGAAGAGAAAAAGAGAAAACAAATTAATAAAATTAATTATCTATGTAATTTTAATAAAAATTTCAATAAAAGTCAAGGAAATAGAAGATGTTTTAAAAATGAGTAATTCTTACTTAAATTATTTAAAAATGTCAAATAGATCATTTTAACTCCCTTGAAATTATTCTAGCGTTAATATAATTTAATTTACTTAATTAAAGTATATTACAAATCATTTGAAGATTGAAATAAATAATTTCGATCCTTTTGCTAAGATAAAAAAACAATTTTTAATTATTCGAAGGATCTGTTATTATTAAAAAACCATTCAGTGATTTTGGAATATTTCGTACATGAATACTTTATTACAGGCTAGTATGCAAGAGTATAGACTTCGGTTGTTGTTATTGGACCGATTGCAGCCTACGTCGTCGCCGCCACCGACTTACAGGTCAAATGCGGGAAGTATCGTGACTCCTGGTACAGCAAGGGAGAGTCGACCGCCAAGTTATTGTGCCGAATCCAATGTCGCGCCTAATATTACTTTAGTATCTTCGAAGAAGGACGCAAATCTCGTTAGGATTGTCCAAACTGAATCCGAACCGGTTATCCTTAGTGGCGATCAAACGCCACCGGTAGCTGTCGAAGTATTAGCGCATCTTTAGATTAAGCGACAAATTCATCTGTGCTTTTGCCATTTTTTTTTTTTTTCGAAGTTTGAAGCGATGATGTACCTAACGTAGAGTGTTATTAGGTAAATTCTCGGGTAAATTACTTTTTGGCATGAGAAAAGATGAAGATGAAGTTTACAGACGCCATGTATGCCTTCACACCTTAATTCTCAGATTGAATATGTAGATATTCATTCATTATGATTCGCAGCTGTACAGTCGAGTAGACAATGTATATAGGTCTACGTGTAATACGAAGAAATTCTATGACTATTAGTTGAGGATAATTGTATTTTATATTTATTTTAATATATACGTTATATAAATATATCTGTAACATATTCTTATATCCAATGTTTCGTGAACAAATGTTAAGTATTAGAATGTTACATTTTAATATTTTCACAGAAGCAAACGGAAACTTGATTGCAAATATGTAATCAAAATTTCTTATTTTACATAATTATAATTTTCATCACTTGGATTCGAGCTCTGCAATCTTCAATATTAATCTTGTTCCTTTAATTTTGAAGTAGAAGTAACATTTGCCTAAATTTCTGTAGAATTTGTTGTATTCTTTATTGTTGTGTTCTTTTATTAATCAGTTTATTATATTTTAATTTCATTCCACGTTTTCGTTTCCGTGGAAGCGACGTTGGATCTGTAATAAAAATATAAGTTTATCCTCAAATAAATAAATAATTTTATTTTTAGCAAACTAAAATCGACACGTACGGTCCTCAGGAATGTTCATCCTCTTTCTCAAAACAGCCCGCACTTGTTTATTTAAAATTTCTCTGCACTGTACGTCAAAACCAGTTGGTAGCCATCCTCTCTTCTCGTGACATTTTGCATCAGGTAAAGGATCAGGAAGTTTTGCTAGCATTTCCTGTATTTCTCCTACCATGACGTCGCAATACTAATAACAGAATGAGTGGAAGTAACAATTTATAATAGTGCTCGGAATCAATGTAAGGTCCGATACACACTATCGGTCCACTCATGCTCCGCTCACAGTCTGATCAAATATTCTTTCATTGTTTATTCTTTCGAATCGTTGCTGGAGCGAGACCGGACCAAAACTTGAGCGTTACTCATAACGTAAATACGAAAATTATAAAGTATAAACAATTTCAGGATTATATTTTAGATTATCTAGAATTGCTCCAGATCGTTTGAGTATGAACGTTATATTTAAAAGTTATATTCGGACAGTTTTATCTGTTAAACCTGACTGGTAAATAGAATATTTTTGCTTTCAACTATTCAATCATATAATTTATTCGAATCTTTTGTGCCTTTAGTTGCCTTATTATAATGTTATTTTACAATTAATACCCTCATAACATACTATTTTTGTAGAAAAAACTATTGACAAACCTGATAAAACATTTGTCGGGAAGGAGGTACCATACCTTCCTGGTATATGTACACATTCTCATATAAATGCCGCTCTTTCTTCAAATTTTGCTTCTGACTCAACGTGGCAGTAAGTACTGCAGGTTTCTGTTTGGAAACTGGCGCTGATTTATAGGGTAACGTATAATTTGAATAATTTCTTTTACATCTGACAGTTGAACCTAATCCATCTACGGATCACAAAAATTAATTTTATAGAATATTTTTTATGTTAAATAAAGATACTTCAGATATCTTTGACAGTCAAAGATAATGTAACTTACGCATAGCTTTTAATCTATAATCCAGTGTCTGATATTTTCTTGCATTAATATCCTTTCTTGGATCGTAGCCCAATTTCACCCACATAATTCTCCACGGTCCAGTCATAAAATAATATGCTACAGATGGCAATAATATTTTCAACTGTTCGGATGTAAATTGTGTCTTGTACATAATGGCGTTTCTTGACCAAATTGGACGCTCCTCGAAGAGCTGGCGTACTTGCTCCAAGTGCGTGTTTTGAAGAAACTTCACCCTCATAGCAGACTCAATGCCTTTCGGCGCCGCGGCGGGTACTTCAGACGTGGAAAAGTATATGTAATTGGGAAAGCCTGATTGAGATTTTTTGTTTTTACCAATTACATTCTCCGGATTTGAATCTATTTCGGTTTTCGGTATATATTGTTGTATAGTGTCCATTCTGCTGAAGACAGCTGGTGGTAGGAAGTAAGGTACATCGTTTTTTAACCAAGAGTAAAGCGGAATGCCCGTTGGATAAATCGAGCTGTATATGCATTCCAATTTCTTTGGATTCGACTTGTTCTGTGTCATTGGTAAGTATTGAAAATCACATAAATCTAAAAAAAAAAGACATTAATATGAGAAAAATTAATATAGAGATAACGTCGTACATAATTTGTATACAACATACTGGTAAATTTGAATTCAGTCTCTATTCTTCCCAATATTTTCAAGTTTGGTACTTCATAGTCTGTCTCTTGAGATAAATTTTCATACTTATTGTTGTCGAAAGCAAATGTGTTATTTTTATTTCTCGATGGATTCTTGTCTACGTATGGATCACACAAGTTTTTATCATCGTTATCTACGGTATATTTTTTCTCAGCTGCTTCTTCGCTACAATGCGTAGAGTCAAGATCACGGTCTTCTTCCTGGATGGTCAAATTATCGACACTAATATCGCTATCATAATTGTCTCTTTCTCTTGTGACATTAAATGTTGCATTAATCTGTTCATTGTCTGAATGGGATGTATGAGGATCTTTACTAATGCGAGAAGTAGTAGCTTCCGAGTTTGTAATGTCCATAGATGTTGGTTTTACAAGCTCCACCGTAGCACTTTTGACTTGTGTTACCTTATTCTTTTTTACTCTAACTCTAAGCAAGAAACCGTTTGTACTATGTCTATCCCCGCAAGTAGGCTTGCTGTAACCGTCGTCAGGTCTGAACCGCAGTTCTAATCTTCTGTTAGGAACGTCTACAGTCTGTTAAACAATCAGATATAGAGTTAGATAATGTAATTAAACTAATTGGATATAATATTCATTATTTTATCATACCATAGAAATGGCACTAATGCCACCCAACGTTGCAATAGCTTTATCGACGTTGACTACATTTCCTGGATATTTAATACATATTAGTTTCTTGTCAAATCTGTGTCCGGAAATTACTGGGCCTGCATCTTTACCATCTTGTGGATTATTTTCCTTTATCTACAATAAGACAAAAAGATCCTATATATATAATATAATCTACATACAATTGATAATATCTCATAAATCACAAACTCATAGAATCGTAAACAAGTTTGCAATATAGAATGTGAGGAGTAAATCAACAAAATGTAATCCTTTGTAAAAAAAAGTAAGAGATATATTTATTAGTTTTTATCAGATACGTAGGTCTTGGAAAAATAATTTTGCATGAAATAATGCATCTATTTGATTACATTTATTTAACTCTTTAAAATTAAACTTTATATATGGGAAAGAAAGAAAAAGGAAAGAAGGGGAAAAAGTATATATACTTATTATTATGCAAACATGAGTCATATTTTATTTGAAGCGTGGGAGAAAAAAATTACACAAAAAGTTCTATTTCACGAAATAGATAGATTATTAATATACAAAGGGCAAATGTTTAACTCTTCCCCACCGTCAGTTTTCATGAAATATATTCTGCTATAAAAACGTCATATTATTTCATATTTCGCGCTAATTCGATCGTGACGCACGCTCGTTTTACTCGATCGGTACGACAGATTTTCTAACCTTCAAAAACACGTCGCTTTCAACACTCAGCTATTTCTTTCGGTATCGCGCAACGATCTTTGCCTTTCGAGTCCTTCATTCTCAAACAAAATGGAATCAAACAAGTATGTTTCTATCCAAATTTAAAACGGCAGGACTAAAGTAAATATATTGAAGCATTTCGACGTACGTTAATATTGTTGTCCAGCGATTCGGCGAAGGAATCTTCGCTGTCGATTTCACGACAATAATCCTCCACGTTGAAGTCCGGATCCTTGTCGTCCTGTTTATCGGACATCTCGGTGTCACTTGGATCACTGACTTCGCTCATCGTATTGCTTCTCTAATAAATACAACAAGTTTTCAAATCACGCTCAAGAGCGTTATTCCTCATAACCTATCGACAACAAGTCCCTATTTGTTTCAGCTCTATTGTTGACATCGGATGGTGACGACGGTGACGTGTGCGACTTCTTGCCCCACTATTCCCTTTTCTTGCCGCTCGTGTTTTGACAATCCTGAACCTCCGAACGCGTGTAACAATTGTTAAGGCCTGCAATGCTTCGTGGCTTCGTCTCAGGAGCAGCGGCCGTATCGAGAAAATTTCAATTGATTGCAAAATAGCTCGTCGTGCGCATGGCAGCGGTGTTTATGCAATTTGCAATATGCAATTACGCATGTTTCCTTGAAAGGCAAGTCTATTATGTGTTTTCTTTATACCAATCGACTCGTTTCATTATTCTGTCCGTAAAAATATTAAGGTATTATTAAAAAGTCATCTAGTTTACGAGATTCTTTATATTTTATGTTAAAATGTGCCAGAATACAGTACAAAATATTATTCGTAAATTATTTTGACTGTTTTAATAACTCTAGCTTAATATCTTTTGTATGAAGAAGATTTGTATTATACATATAAAAAGAATTATTTATAATTATAATTTTATATTTATATTATAATTTTATTTCCAAAAATGGCGATGATCTGTCGAAATCGATTTTTTCGAAAATTGATTTTACTGGTCTTTTTTCGGACCATACAACCTTTGTCCAAAATATTTTTGCCTGCTGGGCTTAATTTTTAAGATATTTGGCTAGACTGTTTAAAAAAAAAATATATATATATATATATATATCGACATATATTTTATACATAATTATATATATTATTTGTTTTTGTATAAAAATTTTTTTATTGGAAAATGAAAAAGCCTTTGATAACGTATTTTGAAAGCTTAACGATATTAAGTACATTTAGACAGATTTTTATTTAAAAAGTTGAAATGATGAGAAATTACACATGAGACACATCGAGAAATATTTGTCAATCATTTTTAGTTCGTCTGAACGAATGTATAGTAAGCAAGAAAACGGCCGTCACATATTATAAGATATAGATATGCATGTTCCAAAAGAATGGCCATGTCCTCTACTTTGACAAGATGGAATTATGCAAGAATCCGTGAGATATAACCGGCTGTACGTTAATTTGCCCTATGAAATAATTCATATTATAAGATTGCGTGTGGACGCAAATGCAGCCGCTAATATTTTATGAAATATTTAATATCTAATAAGCCTGTTTTATTTGGTAAAATAATTTCTAGTAACATTTTCAAAAATATTGTACGGTATGAGATTAAACGTCTTTAAAAAGAAACTATTTATAGGAAAATGAGGAAATGATAACTTTTCTTTATGCAACCGAATCACTCGTAATTTATTTCTAGTAGAAAGATAAGCGTGATCAAATAGCTCTGTATTTTAAACAAATTACAATTGAAAAAATACGAAAATTTTGATCTAAAAACCGTAATAATGCAAGTGTCTAATCTCTCAGAAGTACTTTGTATAAAACTACAAAAGGAAGAACTTCATATATGATCTAATATACGAAGCTATTTGACTTCATGCCTATGTTTTTACTATCAATAAATTTGCGGATGATTTTGTTACGTAAAGAAATGAAAGTAAATAAGTAGGAAATTTCAAATATTAAGTCACGTCATTAAGATGCGAAGTATTATAAATATAAGGCCTGTATTTTTTTAGAAAATACGTTACTCTAAATAGCCGCGTATGTTACACATGAGCCATCAGTTTCTCGTTAAATTCCAATTAAATCGACATACGTTCTTCTTATACTTTCAGCCGAGTATGGTAAAATGGGTTAGATGGCTTTATACAAGCATATAATTTCTTGAAACAGGACTGATAACAGGCATCTATTAAATATTCATTGGTGAGTCGATAGGTCTTACATTGCCTTGCGAACTTCGTACTAAAGTGATACCTTGAAAACGACCCTTATATACCTCTCGAATAATTAATATTTATGTTTTGATTATGTTGGAGTGCAGCTGAGAAAGTATATTAGGAAACGACTGTCGGAGTGACTCACAATTCAAAAAAGATGCAATTGTTACTGGAGGAAAACAGTTTTATATAATAAATCGGCTTGTCAGGCTGATAAGCAGGCTTATGGACGTTGCGGTTTGAAAATATATTTATGTGCACATGCATGTACAAAGTACAACAACCGTAAGTTTTAATAAATTTTATTACTTTCGCCGTTATAATCATTCGGCATAAGGACACAATGGGTTTTGAAGTAAAAATCTTTTATTAAAGTTATTTCTATAAAGATGTAAAACATATTTTGTTACACAATATGAAAATATTCTGACGTGCAAAAGATATAAATATCATATAACAAATATCATAAAACAATCCATAAATATAAATGTTTAAGAAAGTAAAGGTGAATGTTATTAATAACCATTGACAAATTAATTGAATAAAAGTAAAATAAAGTAAGGACATGAATACAGTAAGAAAAGCTATTACCTTATTACAAAGGGGCGCGTATATTACATGGACATTCATTCGTTAATAAATGATTGAGACGTCTACGAAAAGCATATAGTGCACATTGTAGCATATGCTATTTTACGTATCGATTGGGATTTATTACCTGGACATGTCTACTGCTTAAATATAAGTGTCTCAGGAAATATTCATAACTTTTTCTCGCTTTTTATATTCTCGCTTATATGAATGGACGTGTTGAGATATTCAAGTCTTATAAAAAAAAATCAAGAAAATTCAAAGAAATAAAATTATATATATATATAACTTCCCGCACGTCATTAAACAATATATATAATAAAAATAAGAATCAAAATTATTGAAATTAAAAGATAAAATATTTCAATAATTAAACATTGAATCTTTATAACAATGTCATGTTTGTTGTATAATCGGTTCTTTTTAAAAGAAGAAAAAAAGAATGCACTTTTGCAAACATATTGATGGCAAACATATTCATGGAAAAAATCGAATTACAGTAAAGTTAAATTTTCACAAATTTTTCTATATTTTTTGTGTTTTAATGTTAAAAAGTAGATAGAGTTCAGTTTTATTTTCTATAATTAATATAATATAATCCATATAATCCTCCATAATCACTTACATTGTAGCAGCATGTATTATTTAGATTCTCATTTCTTTCCTTATCTATTGAACTAAAGAGTTCAGATCAAGAACAACGATAAGCTTTAAAATTCAGATTAAAAATAAGTTTATACAACCATCTTTTTGATTATATATAGTTCAAATTGGAATTATACGTATTATATTATGTGTGAAAAGTTAAGCTAATTGAAGATTCAAATAATATCAGAAAATATATGTGTATATTATAATAATAAACGACGAAGT
This sequence comes from Temnothorax longispinosus, assembly GCF_030848805.1. Classification (NCBI taxonomy): domain Eukaryota; kingdom Metazoa; phylum Arthropoda; class Insecta; order Hymenoptera; family Formicidae; genus Temnothorax; species Temnothorax longispinosus. The sequence goes on from NC_092369.1 coordinate 12,697,004, forward strand.
TGAGAAAAGCTAGCAAAGAGCTGTAGCTTTCGAAAGTGCCAAAAAAATTTATGAGGAGACAAATTTTAATAAAGTTACAATTTAATAAGCTAGAATATTCAAGTATGACAGTGTAATTTGCATTTAGGTTTAAATAATGCACAAATGGAGGCATACAGAATTTACACATTGCTAAACCCGGTTTATCGTAAATATATACCTTTCTTGTTATGGTTCTCACGTGTGCTTCTCGATCGATTGTAAATACCGGGAGTAATAAATTTCATATTAACCTCGTGCGTTAAATGCCCGAGATGTCCTCATTTCTACTCCCGGTGTTAAAGTAGTAGGTATTTCTGCGCGCAGCTGTTGCAACCTCTAAGAGATCCCACGAAAATATGAATGTGCATTTACAATTTTACTAAGAAAAAAATGATTATTTTTCACACTCTTATACCCAAGCGGAACAAGGAGTCATGAACGAAAATAATCGAAGTGACGTTTGAAATGACTTTTAATAATCATTTTGGAGCCGTTTTCAACACCATTTTGACCTTTTATTCCGTTGGAGACAAAAACTTTTGTGTTGGAAGACGCGATTAATTCATTTATTTAACTAAGCGAATTTTTATAATTCTACTTAGGGCGGCCCTAAATGTTCGATAGTAATTCGATCTAATTAAGTTATTTGATGGTAAATATTAAATACCAGGAAAATGGATGTGAATTCATACGAGACGTAAAAGTAGAAACTTAATAATAACACTGCTGTTTTCTTTACTTCTGTTTTCATCTGCTCGATCCATATTTGCAATACTGCAGCGTGATCTTATATTATCTCATATTTATTTTATCATGTTGCATTATATTTCGATGAGATACAGAGGCAAATGATATCATTACCCGATAAAAAAACTTCTTATATAAATATCCAGAGAACATCATGACGACTTATACTTTTATAAGACGTCTTATAAAACTATTAGAAAGACATCATTATAATGTCTTTAAGACGTCAAAGACGTCTTATGACTCGATTTATGACGTCTTTGACGTCTTTGATCTTGAGGCGTCTTATAGACACCTCAATTAATTTAAATAATTATTTTCAGACATATTGTAAATATAAAAAAATATTAAATATGAGGAAAATAAATGTTGCTCCTTCCTTCACTTCCATTTTTTCATCCGCTTGAATCAATTTTCATCTCCATTTGCAATATTGCATCGTGTTCTTAAATTATCTCGTATCTACGGTATATATACTATATACTGTATTATTATATTCGACGAGACGCAGAAGCAAATGATATAATTACTTGAATATATATGTATATTCGCATTTCACATTGTTATCCTCGCTATCCGCTCATCGAACCCCTCTGTTCGAGAACAGTCGCGTCGGCAAGAACTTGACATTGAAACCCCCACGTTACAACCCCTCACATGTAACACGCATATGATTACACGTACGTACCCACACACATACATCGAGTACAACTGTCTATTATCGCGGCTGTATATGTAAAGTACATGGACAAAACGTATAAAAGAAACGGGGCGCTTGCGCGGTATCCATGACGATGTGTGGTTCTTACGACGACCTCCATTCGTTCCTCCTGGCAAATCATTATGGCATTATCGTGCCGAGGAAGCTCGTCGTAAAAGCTCGCGCCGTGACTCACAACCGTTTACGTTGCCGCACGCGACGACACACTTTGCGCCGGCACTTCCGGGTGAACGCGAGATATTTCGGGGGTGCTCCATTCTACTTCTAAGTTTCCTCCAAGTGTTTCTTCGCGTAGATCGGTGCTCGGATGGTGGCTCGAGCTTACCTCCACTCGACAGGAACGTGGGAAGAGCGTGCGGATTTACTCATCGATCACTCATCCATCGTGAGTCGCACTTACGGGAGATCAATCGAAAGTTCCTTGAATGTTTATCGAAATGCGACGCGTTTAGATCTTCCGCGTTGTTATTTTGAGGGGGTTGACTCGATCCCGTTGGTGCTTAAATGTTCTCCAATTGAGTCGCGACGTTATACATTTGTCTTAAGTCAGCTTAAATTCAGCAAATTCTTAAAAAACACATAGATCTTGTCGCTGATGCCCTTTATCTTTTTCAAAACACATTACTTGATTATATTAGTTACTTCTGCATTCTACAAATGATTAATTTTAATATGTATTCTAGCCTTCATGTCACTCTTTCATTTTTCTTTTAAAATTATCTAATTTATTTAACACGAATTGTATTTCACTGGAATAAGTAGTTTAATTTATATTTTAAGTGCTAATGTTAATTTTTCTTTATACTGTTTCTTCGAACAAATGAACACTTTCCTTAATTTTGTTCAGCTTCTTTTCGTAATCAATTTTTCTTTGCTACGGAGATCATTTACATATCACTCATACAACATTTCTTCTTTTTTAATTATTAAATATAATTTATTTGACATTAACACGCATTTATCTTTTTTCCGGACCACAAGCTTAATTTTTATTAAAATAGATTTGACGAATAAATGTAAAAAATGACATTTTTTTTTAATAAAAAAAATTCTAAAACATTTCTGCTAATTTCGAGCTGAACAACAGTTATCAAAATTATCTAATACTCCAATTTGGTTTTCGCTAAAGCAAAAATAAAATATTATATTGCACAATTAATACAACGACAATATTAAAATGGATACGTGGCACGTATGGAAAATAAGAACTTGCGGTCAGAAGATAAATATTCAAAAACTCTCTTTTACGTACATCTTGAAAAGCTGATAACTTATTATTTTCAGAATGCTCAATCCACATAGTTGTTATTCAAGCATAAAAATCAAGTGCATACGATGTGACATTTGAAATTACATTAACTGCAATTATTTGCTGTGGACTCGTCGAGTAAATCTCTCTAAGGTTCAAACGACGTCGATGTGGACATTGATCTTACTTGGTTTCATTCTCAAGTGCCTATTGAAGAAGCTGCGCCGAATAGATCAGACACAAATCAGCCCGTGGCGAGTGCATACACCTCCGTCGTTAGGACGTCGTTTTGTAGGGGAGAAAATAAAGTTTCATGGATAAACGAGGTTGAACTTGAAGAATCGAACGAGTGTATTCGTCGAAACTATTTTCGATTATCGGCCACCGAAAAATCGAGTGCAAAAATCGTCGAGTGACAACACGTGATACGAGAAACATTCTTGTCTAATGTGAAAGTTTTCGTGAAACTGTACATTGTAACTCTTCGGAACTTTGTACGTGTTGAAGAGGGAATGAGTTTGTCTGCCGGAATGTGAGTAAATGGCCGTAGAAGGATCGTGTCAGCTTTTGAACAGCTTACTATGGGCATCTGCCTGGACACTGGTTAGTATATCCATAATGATTATTATAATAGTTTAAATTATATATATATAGAGAAAGCTTCATTTTATATAATTTCAAAATATTCTATGTCCCAAATATAGTCCTTTAAATTCAATTTTGCAAATATTGCTAAAATATAGTTTACAAGATATTATTTATTTTAATAAATATACTTAATAACATTTAATAATTAAACATTTAATTTTTTTGCATCAAATAATTAACAAGTCTGTTATTTTGCCAATTATCAGTTTTAATATTTATTTTAAACTGATTTTTATGTGACAAATTCAGACATTATTATTATTGCATACATTTTTGCATTAAAGAGTTAGACGAGACAATTATATTTGCCAGTTATCAGCATTAGTGCCAATAATACTCGGATATCTAATTTATTCCTAAATAATTGAGAACTTGCGCAACCGTATATTTTTTGGAATCCCCGACGGAAAAATATTATAAAATAAAATAGTATAACATACATTTTTTGCTTAACATAGAACAGTAATAGCTTCAATATCTTAGATATTCTCTTTTGCCAATTCCTTTATCTCTTGGTAAAACAAATGGTTCATTGTTGATGCGATTGGGATTTATTTTCTGGTCCTTCTTGGATATTCTTTGAGATTTTTTTGCCAGGCCTTTTCCACGTTATCATCTATCTTGATCGAGTTAATTATCTAATAATAATGTCAATTATTTTATTCCAAACGCTTTCTATAGATATTTTCCCCTAGTTACACTTCTCCGAGATGTTACACTTCTCAATGAATTCTAAATACTGCTGTTTATTGTACTGTATCCCTATTCGTGTTTTAGATCTTAATCTAAGGATCTCACAACTTGTCGACTCGCGTATAGATACACGGTAATGTCTCACTGCGCGTACACTTGGCATGAGACATTACCGTATCTCTTGATAAGATTATGATCGTTTCCAATGTTTGCCGATGACAGAGTCCGTACGCGACGTATGTTTCGGTTTGTCAATACACTATAACAGATCCCTGTCTTCTGTTGGCAAAGGAGGATTTTGCGTTGTTTCTTATATTCGTAGAATACGTTGTTGATTTTAAATCAACAAATATTGTGCACATATTTCTGTTAGAACTTTTCCTATCATCATTTACGATGTCTCCATCAAATCTTTGCTTTATCTCACCTCGTTTTCAATCCTTGCGTTGAAATCTCCCATTGATGGTTTGATATTGCGTCGTTCTCTAATATTTCTTGGAATTTATTCTGTAATTTGTTTCTCTTTTTTTTTTAGCTTGCTAGCGTCCGACACGTGTTTGACATTTTATTACATTTATTAATATATGGTTGGTTACTGGTTTCTAGAGTGATATGAAGAATCCTGTCGTTCGCATATTATCGATATTACAAACGTTCTGTTCGTATTTTTCATGTATGAACAGTCCCGAGTAAGCTCTCTCATCACAATTTGATATTCCAACATCCCATTTATAGCATTTCTTCCTCTACTGCTGTTTCTTCTTTTTCGTTGCTATTTCACGTTTCTTATTCATAATCCTATCTTTCGCTTGGTTCGTCATCTGGAAATCCGTTCAATTTCGAGGCTTGTTGATGCCATACCAAGAATTGATATAAGTATTTTTTTTCTTAGCAGGTTGCTAGCCTCATTGAAAGGAGATTTTTTTTATTTATTCTATCTAGTCTAGACGTTCACCACGTAAATTAGTCTTAATTGATTTGATAATAGGTTCCGGTTTCTACGGTACTAAGTTTCGCTGTTTTAAATCTTGGCGAAGAATCACCTCACCGCTATATTACTTATTGTCCTAAATATATTTGAAATAACATTTTAATTTCACTCTTTTTTCATGACATCATATTTGGTTTTCTTTTTTGCGTTTTATTCGGATATGTGTTTTGCATAGAAACACTATTCTTGTTAATTAACGTTTTCAGAAATTTCACATAAGAAATATTAACAGATTTTGCGAAGAAATTCTATTAAGATTGTAAATATATTTGGCAATTTTTTTACATTTTTAGTGTTTTGTTTTAGGTAAATTTTTACCAAGTAATTTTGTCATTATAGTTAATAACCAATGCCTATTTATTCTTCCACTCATTACCGCTTTCTCGCTTATTGTCAGTATCGAACATGATATAATCGCATTAAAAATAAGTGAAAAAGAGAATAATACGCATTAGCAAGAAAAGCGACCGTTTCTTCTCTTCCCTTTTCCGCACTAACTGTGCAATAAGAAAAGCATTTATCTCTCTGTTGTCCTTTCTTACTATGCTGATTTCGCGCCTTGAACGAGTACGAACTGTTTATCTATGCAAGTCAAAACGGTTAACACTGTCAATTCCACTTCTTCCATTATGCTAATCATCGAATTCTCACGATATATCTATACGGAATAAACTTGGACGCGTAACAAGGTGTCTATGATTATCGCAAATGCATTATCGCGATCGATATTATACAAGTGACATTGTCGTAGCATGGAAAGTCTTTTTTGTCATCACAGTAAAATAATAACTTATGTCGTAATACATGCGGTTTAAATTAATGGACGCATATTAATTTAATATTATTATTATTATTAAATAAATAGTGGCACGCTTTCTTATATATTACAAGGCTCATAGACATCCAACATTATTTTAATTAATTTGTAATTTTTAAATGAATCTAAATATCAGCTGTATTAAATATTTATATCGATTAAAATTTACATGCAATGCGGTATTATTTTTAACATCAAAATTATAATGATTTTTTTTACATAAAAAGTAATTTTAATTAAAAAATTTCTAATTATAAATAATTTTTTCGATTGAATAAATATTTTTTGATCTATCTAATTTTTTATAGAAATAATATAAATAATTTTTTAGAAAATATTCCGTTAGTGTCAAACAATAGTTAGAACTTAAACAACTTTTAATGTCACAAATATTCTCTTTAACGTTATATTTGTCTTTATGTTGTAATAAAGAAGGAGTACTTCATTAAAAGCACGATTTGACATTAAAAAAATTCAATATACGATTTTAATATTTTAAATAACTACTTCTCTACTAAGGTGTCAAATAAGATGGTTATGTATTACTATGTGTACTTTTTAAAATTAATTAATACAATGTTTATATAATATTAATTAAAATATAGCTTTTTTGTACATTTTCACACATTTTTTAAATAGATATACCTATCCCCAACAAAACCTTGATTAAAATTTAAAGTAATTTTATTTTGTGATTCCCAGACTAATAGATACAAAAGATCAAGATAATTAATTTATTCAATAAAATTCTATTAGAATTATATTTTTTAGCGAGTAGGTATTGATTCGGTACTTATATTTTAAATTTTGCACAAGATCAGATTGAACATAATGAATTGGAAAGCCTCGAGTTATCCATTGTAGATATCTACGATTGTCTTTACAAAAATTACTATATGTTGAAGTGACGGCATCGCTTAAGTTACATGATATCATCGTTTGTACGCGATGACTTTTTTATATCTTTTGTGCACATAGAAAATATCAGAATTATGCAAAAATTTAAAAAGTTTTGAATTATGCAATTATTTAAGGTTGTAAGTATTGGCACTTGATTCAAATCGAAGTAAATACTTGATTTCACACATGCATTGCATGTAGTAAATAATATATCAGTGCGACAATGTATATTTTATGCCTTTGACTTCTGCGTATAGTCTTCGGTTTTGTCACGCAACGTGATGAGCTAGATACGAATATATTGTACAACGTGTTGTAACAAAATGTAGTAAGAATGTGGTGATTTCTCATAAAGAATAAAATTCAATAAACTAATAGACTAAACTTTTTCAGTTAGAAAATTAATAATTCAAGCATTTTAAAATTGAAACAATCTGGTTGAAACGATATTATGCACCGTCGAATTTATTTCAATAGGCTATTGTTCTTGCTGTTTTAATTTCCAGTTTAGATTTGTAAAATAGAAACGTTCAATTAATTGACTATTTCACGCAAATATGTTTTCATGAATCTTCTTAATTTCTCCTTTTGCTTTTCACTTTTAATGCTCGCTTTACATTAAAACTGGCTCAGTATGCCACGTGTTTAACTGCGTATCGATGCATACGCATCACTTACAATTGTGCTTACGTGCTTTTCGTTAAAATAATAACATAGAAAAGCCGCAGAAATTTATTTTGATTGCTTAATAAATTAAATTTCTTGATAAGATCCTTAGTTAATCCACAAACGCGTGAATTCTTTATTTATGCGGTCGTACATTTGTTATAATTATCACTGATTTTCTTAAAATTGAAATTAGAATCGAGAAATTGAATAATGATATGGTCTTTAATAATAATTTTGTAAAGAGGCCTTGTTAATATTTTTACTTTAAATTGAATTCCCCGAATGGCACGAATATTTCGATCCATCGTGTAGATATAATACGTTACAAAGTGGCAAATGCATTTCAGATCAGCAAAATGGATCGCAGATGTTCGAGGAAAACGATGCTCGAGCTACAGGAAGATGGCGAGGCGAGGCTGGCCTTTTGGCGACTCCGCCGGATGGACATTTCCCGAAACAAAATGTTGGCCCAGTTAAATTTGAAATACCAAAAATTCCCGTTATATTCGTGCTCGGTTAGTATTAATTAATTGTCGCGGATTTAGAATTAAATCATCATATTTTAAGAATCGATATTTAACGTGTTGAACTTTACGATCATTTCATAGGCGGTCCCGGTAGCGGTAAGGTGACATATTGCGACAATTTGATACAAGAGAAGAAAGGTATAACGCATATCAACATGATGGATCTTCTTCAACAATATGCACTGGGAAATGGTACATATTTGCTTTTTATTTTATAAGTATAAATACTTAAAATTTTAACATGCGACATATATAAACCAGTCGGATTTAGTTGCGAATTGTGAGATTTCTAAGAATATATAAATTATATCTCAATCCTTTTGATTTAAATAATAACGTCTGTAAATAAGAAATTTCTATATTTTTGCAACGTGTCGTATATAAAATGTTTTTGATGTAGATATGCAAGATTTTGGACAACTTAGTAGCAAAACCGTCACAGAAGTACTTATGCTCGAGATGAAAATGTCCCCGGGATCTAAAGTATTTCTTGTAAGCGGATATCCGCGAAATATGCGCGATGTAGTAGAGTATGCTGAAAAGGTGAGTGTCTCACTTCCGTTCTTTTTTAATATAGATATTTATTTATTTTATAAGGTAATTACATCTCCCAATATAGCTTAGCTATGTACACAGTGTTCGGATAAGATAATCTAAATGCATATAATACATTGCTTATAGATAAAAATCGTTAACGGCGTCGTTCTTGTGTCGTGGAGGCAGGAAGTGTTGGAGAGGCAAATTGATTTCGGTGCGCAACTCGGCCACGTTATTATCGGATTAGCTAGAATGGAATTGCATAATTTTTATAGGAATGTGATGCCAGTTGCGGAATATTTTGATCAAAGTGGAATGTTACTTGATGTAAGCAAATTCGCTATTAATGCGCTCCGCCAAGTTTAATTTTTGTTGATCTGTGTAACAGTTAAAAGAAAAATTATTTTTATCATTTGTGAAATATATTTTCTGTTTTCGATACAAAATTGTACAACTATTAAAAAATTATCATTTTAAAAAGAGGTAAAAGGAAAGCGGCAAGTGCATGCGTTAGTCGAATGGGAGATTATTATATAAAACAATATCTTTTTTAATACACCAAAAAGTTTGAAAATAATATAGCCGGATAACTTAGAAATGTTATGAGAATAATAAAGTAATACATATTCAAATTGTATTATTGTATTTTTGTATTTCACGTGCAAATTACGCTTACTGCAAGTAGAAATAAAAATTTGTTTTACAGATAAATGGTGAACGTAATCCGAGTGAGGTCTACGTTAGTTTTCGAGATGCCGTCCTTAGAATTCTCGGGATGTCAAGCGGTGAAATTCAGGACCAGGATATACCTCAATCTTTAGAAGCCGAGGTAAGATTGAAATTGCAATCAAAATTTCACATGTTTGATAGTATATCGCTACACTGCATCATGTCGCATTTCAGGTCGAAGTGGAAAGGAGAAAAGAATCGACTACGGGTTCGCCGTTACCGCAACAAATTGTGGGAACTGATAGGTTACCAGCTACAGTACCGATAGACACACCTAAAACCGCTGCTAAACCGAGAAAAGGATTGCCATCATTTATTTGGGTCATAGGTATGTTTTATTTCAATACAATGTAAAGAGGTTGATTGTTAAATTATGAGAAGTAAAACTATTAAATTGTTCAATTTTTTCTCCATTTCTTTTTTTATTTTGTCAGCTTTCTTTTCTAAGAAAGAGAAATAACTTATTTACATTGCATGACATTTTGTGTAATATAATGTTGTGTATATTAGGTGGACCAGGAAGTAATAAGGCGGCTCTTTGCGCTCAAGCCGTCCGTAATATGCCAAGATGGATGCATATAAGTATTGGAGAATTATTAAGAACGATGGCATCGTCTAATATGGTTGTGAATGACGCAATTGTTTCGGGCGAAATGGTCCCACATGATATCGTGATACAACTTGTAGAGCAACAGATTATTTTGAATCGAGACTCGGATGGTATCGTCATGGACGGATATCCGAGGGACTTGAATCAAGTGCAGGAATTTCAGAGTAAAGTAAGTAGAACACACAATTGCTTGTGTTATTATACCTTAAAATCGCAATTCTGCTTACCAATTTGATCGATGATTTTGTAACTTCCTGTCTATCTGATAAATATCTCTTAGCATTAACAAATTATTGACGAATTGCGTTATATTAATTATTAACAGTTTGGACAAGAACCACCGCTGGTATTACTTGATTGCTCCAAACTGCAACTCGGGAGAGGAAGACTGGACGACAGTGTTTCGGCATTTAGGAAAAGATTGGAACTCTTTCGCGAGGTGTCTCTTCCCATGTTGAAAACGCTGGACAGCGATAGTCGGTTAATAATTGTACGTAATAAATAACCGTGTTGCGACAAAATACGGACCAATGTTGAGATGAGTTTTGAGTTAGCATTAGTAGTACGAAATTGTTTAGAATAGAGTCTCAGTAGGAATACAAAGGTACGGTTACATAATAGAAATAATATACGTTTATGAAATAGTTCCATTTTTATGAGGTATAATGTATTCCTTAGGTGGACGGCGATACGGATGTGCCTAGTGTGCAGCAGGATTTTGCCGCTGCATTATATCAATTAATGCGTGGGGCACGTCGCGGAGAAGAAGGAAGCCTACGTGATCCGGATTCGCCTGTAATCAAGGGACACCCAAACGGGATACATGCCTCGAATGAACGTGCCATACCTAATGGCAATGCCAAACCGACGGTCAACGGCGTATCTAATCATGTTGGAAAGATCGCCAATGCGACGAAAAATGGAATTGTTGCTCAAGGTAAACAATTATTGCATTTGTTTGGCGTATAAAATCGACTTTTTTTATTCTTAGACTGTCTATTTTAAGTTCCCAATTTAAAGCCAATTATTTTTCTCTAAATTAATTAGGTTTCTTCTCCTTCTGTAATCAGAAAGAATCAGAAAAAGGATTAGAGTTAACAAGTAAAAAAACAATTTAATCATAAAAACTTTTCGAAACCTAACAATCTTCTGATAACAATAATTAAGAAATGTGTGGTTGTATCGATTTATTGTATCTATTAATAATATATTTCGATGTTTATTGTCTTCTAGGGGTAGGTACCATCTCTAATGGTGTATTAAACAATATGAAACATATTCAACAAAACGGTCATGCTTATCAAAATGGTATCGCGAATGGAACACATATGCTGCAGAACGGTGTAGCGCATTTAGCCAACGGCATTGTACCCGGCAACAATAAAGTCGCACCCGCGATGCACAACTATTTGCCAAAAGATCCCATCAGGAAAATGTACAACGAGATCGACGGTTATCAGCAGAATCTTCACATGTGAAAGTAAGGTTCGCTGATCTTTTTTAATGTTGCTGGACAATTTTAATTGTTAATATTGCGTGAAAGGGTCCGAATTACGTGTTGGAACTTTCAAGTGTATCGATAACTTTGATCGTAATGTCTTTCGATATAGCGTGCCTTGAAAAAAGATACGACTTAAACGGTGTAATCCGTCCACACATCCGATATAAACGGCCAAATGTAAAGTCGTAATTGGAAACATATCGCGGATAATATATACATGTACATTTCTCGTTAATTTTAAAATATTAAGAATATCCGGTAAAAAAGTTTTCATATAAAAATATACAATATATTGTTATGTATGAAATATGTTTATATTTAAAATGAATAATTGTAACATAATTAGAAAACTAACTTCTGCATACAAGAAATAAAATATAGCGATTAGATTATACAATATTCTGTACATATAATCATATATTTTATATACGATTATTACATTTACGATTATTACATATGTGTATATATGGGCATATTTTTCTCATTTCAAACTTTACTTTTTATAAAAGGCAATGCGAAAATTATTATTTTAATTATTTTTTAATTCTTATTATTTTTCCCGTATACAAAAAAGATTATACAAGACAGATTATACAACAAAGGGAAAACATATTTGGACATATTTTTACATGAAAAATTTTTTACCGAGTATGTAACACAACTTGCTTACTTTTATCCAAAGTTTTGTTTCTATTGTTCTATTGATATATTAATTACATCTATAATAATAATTACTCCAAATTTATTATTTTATTCATGTGCTCTCAAGTACATAATTTCTCTCACACTTTTTCTTAATATTATAGTTTGTAAGAATAAGTAATGTCTCTTATTTTCCTGGCAGCTGATATCTTTCTTAAAATTTTTAGATATTTTATTCTGTCCATACACACATATGTTTATACATACGTCTTACCGGATAATATTTTAATAGCGTATGGAGTTATAGATTCGAGAATTCTAATAAAAAAACGTCGAGGTCACGATAGTTTTGAGTTGTAAGCTATCAGGGTTGGCTAATATCACATAGAGCTCACTTGCGCAGGTCCGCAATTGTACTTATACTGCATATTATACTTATATCGTATTTATATTACTCATAATTGTATTTATATGCGATTTGTCGACGATAATTTGGAATAATATAATCATCAGTCGCATTTTACACCGAACACAAGTCTAATTTTTACTACCTCGAAATAATAATACGAAATTTCGTTCAGTGTATCATGCGACTAGTGAACATATTTTGTCAGTTCATGTTAACAGACTAGTATGAATTGTCAAGAGACATATCGTGTCTCGCGCAGTAAATAGCAAGACATACTGTGTATTTAATACGCCGTCTAATCCAAGAATACCTCAGATTACTGGATCTCAGTAAGCGGACTAATTGATTTTGCAATAGACTTAAGAGGGGAGTACAGTTGCGAAGTCTTTTTCATTGCTGGTCAATGTATTCGAATTATTCTTATTTTTTATTGTTTTTCTTATATGACTGGCTATAAATCTTGATCGATACTTTTTTGTTAAATAAGTTTTTTCTAAATTTTGACCGTAATTTGAAAGAATCAGTCTTTTTTGTAATTTTGATTAACTTTTGATTAAATTATAATTCTTTTATAATAATTGAACGATTAAATTATGGCCCATCCATCTCTAGAGGAATTAGAAAGATTGTAAAAACGGATTCGGTTTTTGCCAAGAAAAAAATACATAAAGGTCGAAAAACAATCTAGGAGACCGCTTTAAAGGTTTCGATGCTATTTTTGGTATTACAATCTCACTTTCTTGCAATATCTCTTTATTTATCCTCTTTTCCTTCGTCTATTTCAAGCCAAGCCTACAAGTAATGGATTTGACATCGTTCGACATATACGTCGACATATATTGCGAATATTGAAGATTGTACAAAAGATTATTTTGAAAAATAAAATAAAATTTAAGATATTATTTTCCCTCGTGTTTCATTGCGTTTTATATAAATGCTCTTTCCAAGTTGGTTTCAACTGATACTTTTATTGTTTACATGGACTTTTTGCCGTTTCTAATAACATTTAAACATCTTTATTATTATTTAGAATTTGATTTTGACTTATAATAACTAAATTAGAAAAAAATTAAATTTGACCAGCAAAATTTGTTTATGCGTATTTTTTAATTTACTCGGTTATAAAATGTGACGTGTAAATCAATAATAAACATTTGTGTCATTTTTAAAATAGAAAACTGTAGTATTATAACCGTCAACATTTAAAATATTAAATCAATATTTAAGCAATATAATACATTTATAATAAAAAATTAATTTGCTTAGAAAGTTTGCTTTATTTGATTTGAAAATTTTTCCACTTCTTTAACAGGAAAATATTCATTAAGGCTGATCAAAAAAGTGATCTGATAATTTCTACATACAATTTTATTGTAAATAACAGCGTGAATACGTAGAATCCTTATATATTTCTCTTATACGTAAATCTTTTTATATACTTCACTTATGAATATATATATATATATAATTTATATAAATTTATCGCTTATTGAGATTTATACATGCTTAATTGCTTGTAGATCTGCCAATTAATTCTTGTTCCCTGCGCAACTCTTGTTCACGTTGTTGCTCTCTATTCATCGCTTCCTTTTGTTTAATCTGTTGCAAACGCAACACGCGTTTCTGTAACAAGTCTTTTTATATTGGTGAAAATACCTACATTAGTGTACGCATACCTTAGGAATCAGTTTTATAATAATTCACCTTTAGTTTAGAAGTCCTTTCGTGAATATTAATCATTTCTTTCCTTACCACTGCTAATTTTCCTTGATAAATTTTAACAGTTGAAAACTAAAACATATATTTTTTATGTAATTTTTCTCTCTGTCGCGAGATGGAGATATTAATATTTCAAGCACATGGCGGATGAAACCACAATCTGTATCGCAAAAGAAGGGAAAAGTCTTACCATATCATTTAAATCTATATCTTCGAATGTCTCGTGTATCTTTTTATTTTCAAGCTGCATTCGAGCGAGCAGGGCCTCCTGTTTGCTTCTGTAAGAAAAATTATATATAACACAAACGATCAAAATGAAATCTTTATCATTTGTGTCGCTGATTTATTTTATATGCTTACGTCAGCTCGAAAAGTTCCTGCTTAACTTGCTCCAGTGGAGGTTGATAAATACTCAAGATACCTTCTGCCAATTTTTCTACAGCTTCTGAGAAATCCACTGTATCCTCGCTAATTAAGAATGAATAATACTCTTAACTCATATATTTTCATATTTTGCATTATACAATTTTAATATATTATATTTATATTACAAATCTCTATTGTCCATATTCATTTATTATCATCTAACTATTCTAACTGGATTTTTAGATATATTGACAACAATGTAATTTTAAGTCTTAAATACGATAAACAGAAAATTATACAGATACTGGTATCTTCTTTGTATTATAATCTAGAATAAAATTAAAGGAAATCATACTTGTTTTCTAATTAATGTATATAATTTATTTGTCATTTCTATTCATAACAGATCGTTTTTAAGACTAAAATAAGCTCTGTTTATCGATAAATAATATATATCATTTAAAAATCAGATAACAAATATTAAACTGTTTAGAACATACAAAGTATGTATGTACATATATAACAGCATTCTTAGGACAGATTTCAGGGAGCGAGTACTTTGTACGACTGTCTCGAAAATTATTACGCGTTGAAATATATCAACACGAACTCTCTCTCTCTCTCTCTCTCTCATATTTTGACGTGAAGGACTCGCTCCCCGAGTGCCTTAAAAATTTAATTACGTGCCATACAGATAAAAGGCCCGATCTAACCGAGTACGCGAAGAGGTTACCTCAATTGTCCCTCGGGTTTCAATTGAATCTCCGCCGCTCCGGCTTCCCCGACGTCGGTCATCATCTTTATCGTCGCTCTCCCTCTCACCTCATTCGTAATTACGCCGGTTACGCGTGCCGGGCGTAATAACGCGCTTCAGGGACCCGCAAGGAAGAAATCGTGAAGAGAGACTTGACAGCGTCGTCGACGTCGTCAACACGTCCCATGTCAGCTGATTACTGTTGTAGGTAGGCCGATATTTCATTTGGCCGCACGACAAACTTTTCAAGCGTGTCGATTGGCCGCGGGATAGAGAGGTTCTCGAGTCTCTGGAAGTTCTCTCTAGCTTGCGGCCAATCGATACGCTTGAAACGAAGGTTATTATTTGTACCTGCGCGATGCCGCGCGATCGATGGATCGGAGATTCGAACTTCGAGCAGTTCGAGCTGTTCGGACCGCGAGAGGCGGAGAGAGGCCTTGTATCTTCGAGATCTCATCTCTTCAGGCATCTAGATACGTAAAAAATTATTCTGTATAGTCCAACATGTGGGAGGAACAATTTACTTTTTCCAAAAGAAAACGAAAAGGTTGATATTTTAATAACTTTCAAGTGTACCGTTCCCTTTAAACCCACTTGTTTGCGCTTTTTCGTTTGCCACGATCCTAAAAGCGGCAGTTTTTCGTTTTTTAAACAGATGACGACCTCGCCGAGACCGAGAGCTGTCAAGAGTCGTTCCGCGACAGAATCGTACGTTGGATGGCAATGATGAACTGATGTTTAGATGCAGCGTCTGTATATCCTTTTAGTAAATTAATATGACGGCACGCTCAATCTTACAAGGTACGCCTATTATTCTTCTGTTATATTTAATCAAATGCCAATGAGGATATATTGACATCTCTGGGTGTGTGAAAAATTATACTAAATGCATATTAATATATATTTATATGTTATACTGTATATTACTAGACTAGAATAATAGAAGTAATACAATATATTGTATATATTATTAATATTGCTCTATATTACTAATAACATGTTTTTTTTTATTTTTTTCTGTAACTAATAGTTTTTGATTATAGCAAACATATATTAATACAGATTTATATATTATATACTGTATATTATTAGAATAATATAAAGCATAATTAATATGTATAATATATTAAAATAATATGGAGTAGTATAATATATATATTATTATTCATACTGTGTTTGATTTTTAATCATTAGAGCCTTTTAAGATTATTATATATTATTATATTCTTTTATATATGTATATTACTAATAACATTTTTGTATCTCTTTCTGTACATAGTTTTCGATCAGTATCAAAAGGCGCGGTTGCTGTTCGTGCAGTCTGTCGCGGATCTGGCCTCAAAGTCGAACAACATCGACTGCCTGGAAGCGGCTGGTGCGATAGACCTCCTGCGTCCTTTGCTAGCGGACGCCGTACCGTCCATCCAACACGTGGCCGCGATCGCTCTCGGCAAGCTGGCGAATCACAATCCCAGACTGGCGCACGCCGTCGTTAGAAAAGACGTACTGTCGCACTTGATGAAGAACATAGACAAACAAAATGTACGAGCTCCTTAAATGTAAGCACTTCGATCGTGATAGAGAATGAAATTAATCCGAAGCGCCGTATTCCCCTTGTTCGGAAAAAAAAAACTTTGACATAGTTGGCAATCATCCCATGAATCTTTTATACGTGTATATTATAAAGATATACTTCTTTAGCTATTAAGAGAAATGTATTGTCGCAGAAATTTTATAAGAAAGCGGCGTTGTTCGTCCTGCGAGCGATAGCCAAGCATTCGCCGGAACTGGCGTTAATAGTCGTACACAACGACGGCTTGCAGACTATAGTCAGATGCCTGGAAGACTTCGATCCTGGAGTGAAGGAAGCGGCCGCTTGGGCACTGGGATATATCGCGAGGCATAATAAGAACTTGGCTCAAGCGGCAGTGGATACCGGTAAAATTATCTCGTTTAATTTTTCGGCGATGAAGATGAAAGCTTGCTTATTGTTGAAATATTTTTTTGCTGTTTAATCGTATCCTCGTCAGGCGCGATACCTCTTCTCGTATTGTGTCTGCAAGAGCCCGAATTGTATATTAAACAAATCGGCGCGTCGGCCATCAGCGACATGAGTAAACACAGTATCGAACTCGCGCAGGCAGTGGTGGATGCCGGGGCAATCTTCTTCCTCGCGAAAACTCTGGCCAATCTCGATGCCAAGGCGAAGGTAATTTGACGCAAATCGTATGTTAAACAATCTCGAGATATTAACACTGGATTACAATTATAATGTCTGCAGCGTCAAGCGTTATTAGCGCTGAGCAGCATAGCCAAGCACTCCGCAGATTTGGCGGAGGCTGTGGTTGAGGCAGGGATCTTACCAGACATTTTGGTACACATGGCACATCCGGATGAGAATGTCGGTAGAGTCGCGGCGATTTTAACCAGGGAGATCTGCAAACACACGTTTGAGGTAAACGGAAGGCGCAACGACTTCTCAGCGAAGATTCTTCTCGCTAAATCTGCAACTTTTCAGTTGGCGCAACTTGTGGTGAACTCCGGCGGCATCGCTGCGCTTATCGAATTAATTAACACCTCAAAGTCGGCGACCAGATTACCGGCGATCATGGCACTCGGTTACATCGCCGGTCATTCCGATCAGCTGGCCGTGGCTGTGATAGGATCCAAAGTACGAATCAAGTGGAAGTAAATAGGCAATTTTTTCGCACTTTGTACAACACGCTAGAGTAATTATTTTGCATCAGGGTGTCGTGCAATTAGCGGTCGTGCTGCAAGAGGAAACGGAAGATCATATTCTCGCGGTGACCGTCTGGGCTATCGGGCAAATTGGCAAGCACACGCCCGAACATGCAAAAGCGATTGCGGTTGCGAACATATTGTCCAAGCTATTGGAGGTATTCAGTTATCGAATCGGTTATTCTTTCCGTCGGAATTTGCTAACATTTCTGATCTCACGCATTACAAATTTCGTTAGTTGCATAACGATCCGAAAAGTTCCGAGGATCTGAAGGCGAAATGTAACACGGCGTTAAAGCAGATTCTACAAAAATGCATGTACGTCGAGGCTCTTGAATCCCTGTTGCACGACGTGCCCCCTAATATCCTGAAATATGTATTGGGACAATTTAGCAAGGTAAGATTTTACAATCCAATCGAGACGACTGAACATCTCACGATCGTAATAACGTGGCGAAGAGAATTAACAGTATCCGAGAATTTATTAAACATAATATGAATGCTTTATTAAGTGTGTCTCACATACGTTCTAATGATACGTTATACAAAGTGATAATACAAATTTTCTTTCTCATCCAATACAACAACGCATTTAGGACATAGTTGCTCGTTACAAAAGTCACATAGGATCTTAACAATCGAATGCAAAATATAGCTCGCGCTGCCTCTCGTCGTCGCTCAATGAAGATCGCGCGTTTCGTGATTACGTGGATGTTTACGTTGCACAATATTTAAATATATGCAAACGAATATACGACGAAGCTACTAACATACCTACAAATTTTTGCTCTACTTAAAAATTGGTCAGAAGCAGCTGCGCATAAGGGACGCGAAATGTTTCCTTTTCTTTTCGATTCGTGGAAACTATTATACCCCCCCATAAGATATAGATTTCAAGTATATCTTGGTAGTTCCGAAGAGAATTATTTCTAACGCTATTATCATACGTATATATAAGAATTTCCACAGACACACACATACACGCACGCATACACTTACGCATACTTAATTGCAATTGCTCGAATAACTTATATTCCTACAGATCCTCTGATTGATATCCGCAGCCAACTTACTTTCGATTGTTTATTTCGAAAGCAAAACAAGTTTTCGATTAGATTGCACTTAGGTACAGAATATAATTGCGATTGCGTTGCCATTACATATAGATATGCTCCGTATCATGTATGCTCAGAAATACATAAGTTGTTTTCCTTTTCCTTCCTCTCATCCTTCTTCTCTCTCTCTCTCGCGCTTTCAAACGTTTTTTTTTTCTAAGGTAGTATGGCACGTTTAATGTTCCAAAAGAGCACATGTTTCAGTCTTACGACAGCGAGTGGTTCGGCTAAGTACAGAGAGATGTATGACTTATTGAATAGAAACTCATTTAAAAATTGTTTAGGTATGCCTTAGGAAATTGAACGCATGATTGTTTTCCAAGTTGCTCTCACTAATTCGCGTCTACCTTATCGTTTTATTCTCTAATGGCAGTATCTGATACAAAGACACGAATTGTACAAAAATGTTCGGATATAGGACAATGAAGAGCAATCAAGTAAACAAATGTTGATGATCAATCGATGATCAACCGATGAAATTAGAAAATACGTTAAAGTTTCAAGTGATAAGGCATTGATTTGATATTCGTATTAGTTCATATGTATTATACAATTCTTATACTGTTACATATGCCCTCAGTTATGTATCTCTAATAAATATTAAGCTCGTCAACAATAACACAGTAATTTCAGTATACATTAAGGTGCTGGCCGCTTTTGATGGGTCATTTCGAATTATATCGGCAACATTAGCGGTTCTTATCTTTTCAACAGAAATTTTTCTTAAATTCTACAAAAGAATTCTCTCTCAGTACATCGTGAAAGCGTGAAGAACATTAGAGTTTTAAACGTCCATAAAACACAAACGTCACATTTTAATGTGGGACATGTGAGACGACGCGTATTTAAGACGAGAAAATTTTAAAATGCAGTTGCATAATGCACGACGAAATGCAGAAAAAATATAGCGAGTTTACCAAAACTTTTGGTGCGTTTCAAATCTTAAAGCAATTAAGGCGTATATCCGGCTCAGATCATGCAACCTGTCCAAATATTTCTGCAAAAACAAAACAGAAAATTATTCGACATCGAACTTTCTCTTATGAATGTTGAATGACCAATGAATGTGTTGAAAATTCACGTAAATTTTAAAATATACCGAAACTTTATGTATTGCATTTAACTGTCATGGAATAATATTAAAACCAATGACGAGAATTTAAAGAAACACGTCAAAAGATATATCAATTGATTTTTTGATAGGCAGGATTGATCTATGATTACAGAGTGAATTGCTTTTTCTCAACCTTTTTCTGCATTTTCACAACAATTAAAATGTTTTTATGTATATATTTATACAAGAATTTTTTCCCTATTTATGTAAATCTTTCAATTGGCAGTTTTCTTTCATTGATCTTGTTATTTAATCAGTGATTTAGAAAAAAAAGTTTTTCTAGAAATAATTCGTAAAAGGAGAGTCAGAAAAACAAATTAAAAACAATCAATGATGTAAAAATATAAAACCGGAGATTTTAAATATTAAAACTGGATTTAATCTAGCGTAACTCTTGAATTATCTATAAAATAATTGAGAGCAAATATTTGCAGCAATATTATACAGAATTGATATCGTAATTTAGAATCAAGATTACCACTTATTTGATATCTTACAAAATTTCTATACAAATTTACTTATTTACAGAAGTTTTTTTTACGTTTCAAGTGCTCAACGAGTTACGTTTAAAAAAATATCTGGCCGTATTTGTTATATATAATATATAAAAAAAAAAGAAAGAAACGTATCGATAAAGTCCTATCTTTATACTCAAATTGCACTTTAATAGCGTTTTCTGGGAAAACTAGTGCAACACTGGTGCACACTGAGTGCAATTTTATTGTTCCAATGTGAAAAATCAGTTCACATATTTTCAGTATTTAATGTTCTACTGACAAAAATTTGTCAAATTGAACACAGTAGATCATTAAACAATAAAATTGCACTCAGTGTGCACTAGTGTTGCATTAGTTTTCCCAGCAGAAAACTCTATTAAACGCAAGTTCTCGGTCACTCAACTGATCTGGCAACGACTTAGCTTACTCATCTGTTTCGTCATTGGGTTTAATGCTAGCGTAATTGTTCATGTTTCTATTCACCCTTAACATCTTGAGAAAACTGCCTAATACCAGTATAGTTTTTCTGTGCCTCCTAAAGATCCCGGCGTACAGTTCTTCGCGTACGTCCCTTCTGTCGCTGACATCAGAGTCGATGCTCGATACCGAGACAACCGAGGGCTTGGCCGAGACCGGTTGATGATAATTGTTGGCCTCGCCCGTGTTAAGGATCACACAATGCTGATTATTTATCATTCTGATCGCGACAACTCCTCGACCTTGTCTCTTATTATTTTATTACGCACCCGCCCGAGCCGTTCCTCCTTTTAACGTAACTGTTCGCACGAATATACCTCGCAATTGTGTCACAAATGTAAAAACCTAGATGCTCGGATACTTGAAAAAATTTTTCAAACCGCAACTTCTCGTTTTTTAGCGCAGGTTTTTAGGTCTCTGTCGTGTGATCTCGGAAAAACTGATTAGGAGACTTCGCAGAAGAGATTTTATAGATACGCTATATGTGCAAATACGTAATGTGCAACTTGTAGGAGTATAGTGATAAAGCGTCCCTGTTTTTTTACGTCATTCAAACTGTCGCTTATCTTGAAAATTTAAGGCAGCTATATCTCGTCTCGTTGTCGGCGCTTTATGTACCGAGCGTTCGCGATTACACGCGAATACTTGAAACGACGCTATTTACGGCAAAAATCAGTACGTTTTTCGTCAACTAAACCTAACTCTTTAATCTTCAATCGTCGAATTGTCCACGATTAAATTGTGTATCAGTCTCGTGTAGCTCCGTATAACTTTCCCCTTTCTACGACGGAACGTTCGCACACGCAAAAGCGCAGTTTCTAATCTTTTTCAAACGCACATCTCTCCAGTTCGAACGCATTCGCGCTTGAGGGGACGTTTTGGCTTCCAAACTTAGCTCTGAATACGGCGTAAAATTAAGCACACGAATAAATTGTTCGTCAAGCCGTTTTCACGGAACTTCCGGGTTGGTCCGGTAGTCCCTCTTGAACTGCAATGAGGGTAAGATCGACGAGTGAGCGGTTTTGATACTTTGTCATCGGGTATGATGCAACGTGGCTGAAAACGCACGTGTCGCAATGTCTTCTATTATACATCAGTGGCGCAGCTCCACTCACGGTCCAACGTCGAGAGACAAACTGTAAACAGACGAGAGCGAGCGATGTAAATTTAAACAAATAACACGCAGAGAACGCGAGCGAATGTGCCATAAAATATCTCTGAAAAATCGAGACGCGGCACGTGTTTACGTACTAGGATACTAAAAAAAAAATTCAAAGCGTGTACAGTATAAAAATAATTGCAAAATAAAAATAAAAGATTAATCAACATAGGAAAATTAAGTAACTGCGTCGAAGATGGAAATGATTTTCGGTTTTAGTAACACAGGTAACTTACTCGAATTTTTGTACATAACTTTCTTTTTACGTAAATCGAGTCCTACACATATATGTCCTCGTTCCTCATAAAAATATTAAAATATAATCGTCGAAAAATGAATATTCCTCGCAAGGCGTATTTCCGATGTTTCGGAATAAAATATCTCGGATAAGTAATACATTATGGAGTATTCACTTTTCGATAATCTCACCTTAATACCTTTACACACAAAATGTATGCAAAAATCAATTTAAAAAGATTTATATGAATTTATGCGGAAATTCAAAATGGGAAAACGTTTCTAGCGAGATCAGACTTTATTAATCGTGCTTAATTTTTCTAAACTTATTTGGGTTCAATATATACTCTTCTTTGAATACTATATATCCTTAGTCTTAAACACTTTTTTTCTAACACTCTGTATGTGTAGGGACATAAATTATTCTTATGTTCAAAACTACGCAGAGTGCTCTACGATAAATACTGCGTCAAAATTGATGCTATTAATAACGATAGTGTGTTGTTGATGAAATTCGATGTCAACGATGGAGAACCGGTCAATAAAGCTACGCAGCGACGCGGAATTAAGGAAACACCACTGCCGAATTTTTATTCCTTTCCCCTTTTTATTTTTTATTTTTCCAATTTTATCTCTCTTTTTGCCTCCAAGAATAAGGCCATGCAAAATGCGTAAAATTAAATAATGACGATTGCAAAATTTAATGCATTGGTTATGAAAATTATACGACTTTTATGTAAGCGAATTTAGTGTTATTTCCGTGGTGTCATGTGAACTATCGAGGAATTAGGGCGTAAATCAATTTTAAACGATGCTAATTATATCAACAATATAATAAGGTGTACACCTACTTATCTCTTATCTTACGATATTAACTTATTGTTAGTGCAAAGCATTTTTCGGAAAAAGAATTATATATTTTTCGTTACGTAACTTGAAATATTGTTACGGTCATAATTTAGAAACTTGTAGAAAGAATCAGGAAATTGAACATATCACTCTGTTGACTCTAACAATAAGCATCTTGATTAAAAATTAAATACGAAATGGTACGTGGGTACTCTGTACACAGAGTGTATACGTAATATATATAGATATATAAAGTTTAATAAGATAATAAGTTAACAAGATAAGAGTCGATAATGAAAATTCATATCTAGCGATATTAAAAATGAGAATTCGATTGCTTCTTATCATGTTTGTTCAACAGAAACTTTAAAGTACAATGAATATAATATCATAATTTTCGACAGCTTATTAATTGTATTATAAATTTCTATGACAGCGAGACCATTTGAAATTAACAAAAGGAATCATTTTTTTATCCGCTTCTAATTTTTAATTAATTCAGTTCAATTTAAAACACACATACGCACACTTTTCTCCCCTTTCCTTTTTCTCTCTCTCTTTTCCTTAATAAACAATTTTCTGATCCCGATAGTACGATTCAGAATTGTAAGAGAAGTTTAATGGGAAGATTATTGATTCTCTTAACAGGCTGTTCGATATACAAACAATCATCCCGATGTCTTGCTGTCATCTCGATTATTGACGTCAAAGATAGTTAGATTTAATAGGCGAACATTCGATTGCATGCGAAGCAAACATTGCTTTAACTGATGAGTCAGAATTAGGATCACAAACATGATGAGTAACGCGACGTTTGACATGTGTTTACGAGAACAAATATGCAGTGAGGAGTCGAGTAGACTGAAAAAGCGAGAAATTAAAACTTAGCACTTAAATCTATTGGTACGTAAATCTCGACATTTTTTTGCGATATATTTTGTTTAATGTGACAGCATTTGCTTGAAACATTTCTCTTTATATTTTGCACAGCATTACCCAAGTGCTATATCTTCTCAGTTTAAGCTGAGAACTCGTTACAGGAAGAACGGTGTGGTTCTAACAAGATTTATCTTGTTTTAACACCGGGGCCACGCTTTCCAAGAAGCGCGCATTCAATTTTAAATGACAAATTTGGAAACAGACAAATAGAACGATTAATTTCATCCTTTAACAGTGTACACGATTTGATTTACAACACATGTACAAATATGCACGCGCACTTAAGTTAATGGTTATTCGAAATATGCATATATTCCAGATAACGATTAACTTAAGCAACACTCGGCTTGTATCAGTTTACCGGAAGCACAGAATAAGGAAGCATGAGAAGAGCCTGGAGAATGCGCTCTCAGATAGTGGTGCAGGTCAGGTTTCAGAAGCCTTATTCTTAGGCGCGTTGCAACATACGCGATCCTCTAACGTTTCCTACGTCGTATTTCTGATTCTGTATATACGACAGCGTGTTTCCGCGCGGCACGGTGCCTCTGCCCGTTACGTCGACAAATATTAACCGATTATTTCACGTGAACGTTGACCTTCTTCGTTGCAGAGGAAACGAGGACGGGGGAGGGGGGGGGGCAATTCTCTTATGTGTAATAATCGAATTGTTTCCGGTATATGTACGGTATGTAATGTCGTGTTTCTTCGCGCACAGATCTTGCCGCACGACGCGAGGGCGAGGAGGCTGTTCGTCACATCCGGCGGCTTGAAAAAGGTACAAGAGATTCAAGCTGAGCCGGGCACCACTCTCTCGGAATACATAACAATAATCAATTGCTGCTTCCCGGAGGAGATCGTCAGGTTACTCTCCTTTTTCTACCCCTTTCATCCTCGTAGTTTAACGTAAAGTCAGAAGGATATCCTTTGCAAAACAATTTTACCAAACGTGTTCCCTCACCGTGTGTCACTTCTGTCTCTCAAAGTCGTAATTATCTTTGATTCCTCCTCTGTCACGAGTCTCTGCTTTCTCTACGTCGCGCGTACGCAAAATATCTCTTCAACTGCTCATTCAAGAACTTCTTGTCCCTATCACGGAAGGCCATCTAGTCAGGTCATTAATTCATAATTAATTTCCTACGTGAGATACATTGATTCCTGTCGCAAAGTGGCCGTTACGTACGCGGGATCAGGACGGAGGCCTAATTTCTTTGGGAGAGGAGCGACAGACGATTCGCGATACGCTAACAGAATGAATTAATTACTACAAACACTAGTTGCTCGCGTATAACCTTATCTCTTTCTGGCTTTCACCCGTCGAAGGTACTTACGCGCGTGGGCGAAGGCGAGACTCGCGCCTCGTCTGCTAGAAATCTGGGCTAACCGTCACCATCGCGTTCACGCACCGCCAGCGTATGCAAATAACTGCCGCGGCACCGTTTCTGGATCCCCGGTGTCTTAATTTAAATCGACCGTGCGATAAACAGCACGCCCGCCATGTTGTCACAGCTGATCGCCAAACGCCAACTCGGAGTAGTGCGTACATCGTCGCGTGGCGCTTCGTGGCGAGACCCGCGTGCGCGCGCGCGCAGGATCAATAAATCGTCCCAGTTATTATTTCCGCGCGCAATAAGATCTGAAATAATAATTTCTTCCTTTTCCTCTTTTACTTTTTATAAATTCTCATTGTTTAATTCTCTTTGAATTATTTTAATTAGCACAGTCCAAATAACGTGCACCACGTTTTTTTTTACCGTTAGACAATAAATTGCTATAATAATTTAACGGTAACATCATCATTTATTGCTCACATGTTAGCCTCTGATTTTGCTGTACTGTTCTTTTTTTCGGATAACCATCGTATGAGCCTAGCTTGTTTTCATTCGCTTGTAATCTTTTATTTTTTTCTTGTTTTTCTGTTGATAATCTGTTTTACGTATCGATCGGCGCAAAGAGAATGATAATGTTCTCGTGTCTGTTCGGTTCAATGTGGGCTCGAGAGAAAAAGGGCAAATAAAACTAAAACATACTTGAAACGAATATAATCTCCCTCTATTTCCATTCATTTCAACACGCAATCGAAATACAAAAATTGGAAGATTGGAATTCGATCAGTTCAGATAAATTTAAAATTTTAATCCATTTCTTCTCTGAATTGATGTAACTCTAATCTCTAATTTATATAGTTTCAATCTAATATAGATTCAATCTTAATACATCAAAAGATAGCATTTCTGCTCTTACAATTGTACTCTGCATTTTAATTCTTTTCTTCTTCTTTTTCTTTTCTTCTCCTCTGTCGACATCAAAGTCCAAGTATTTCTTTTGAAGGCAGATGTAGTTAAGACAAATTTTTTTATCTCCTAAATTTTTACGTCACGGATATCACTACATTGTTTCAGATATTATTCGCCCGGTTATCCGGACAGCCTTCTGGAAGCTGTGGAGCAGTACCAGCCGAAGGGTCTTTTCGTCTTCGATCACAAATCGTCGTCCGAGAACACGGAGTCCAGCTTGTCGCTTTATAACGATGAGGGATGATTCTAAATTATATATTTCGTCATTGTATTCTGCTTGTATAGCCGAGAAGCATTTGTGAATATGCATTATTGTAATTAAAAATCGTATAACGGTTCATTTAATTTTAAATCTGCGTTTATCGAAAGATCTTGAATGATTTTGGCTGCGCGATTTAATAATAATATAATATATTTCTTATTGTGTGGCTCGCGGCTTTGCAAGGCATTTTTCAGGAACGTACCCAAACCTTTAAAAATCTCATATTCCTCTTCAAATCCTGGGGGTCTATTACGTATCTTTTCACGAGGTAAAAATGCGAAAAGTGAAAGAATTCACTAATCTACGATTTCATTGGTCGAAATCTAGTAATTCTGCACAACGCATAATGCGTATAATAAGCATAAGAAAATTGATTGGTCTATTTCCTTATGCACATGTGTATGGACCAATCAATTTTCTTATGCTTACGCCAGACTAGCGGCTCGCGGCCGCGAGCCGCTAGTGTGATACGGGCATTATGCGTTGTGCAGAAGTGTGTGCTCCCCGCTTTAACATTGCCGTGTATTTCCAACAATTTACCAAATTACATGTGAATTAATACAATGCGAAAAATCGCATTGTACATACATATACATACACCGTTGGTTTAAGTTCGGAGTAAGTTCGGTTCCACTTCTCGGGACGAGTAGGCCGCACCGTCACTCGTCAGTACATTTTGGAACGAATCCGACAATCCGACGTGCTTGTCGATCGACAGCTACATGTGACCGAGACAAGGCTTATCTTCCTGGAACGAACGAAGAGATATAATAGGTACGTACAAAGAAATATTACGGTATTTAATTAAGGACCACTATTTCCAACGTCTGCTAACCTCTAACCGAGTTAATTTTCAGAATAACCAGTAGAAGTTGGTTAGTCTGAAAGTTAACGGTTTGAGGTTAACAGACGTTGGAAATAATAAAGTCCTATAAAATAGCGGCTCTAAATCGTTAATTTCATAAATCATAATCCTCATTAAATTTGTTTTGCCGAATAGAGCGAAAATGGATAAGAAGACTCCGCGTGAAAAGGGTTTTAAACGTGACAGTGATGACGGCAAAGCTGAGAAGCGGTCGAAAGTATTGTACAATAGAAAATTCACGGCGCCTTTGAGAAAAAAGCGAAAAAATGAGTACGATCCTAAGGAAGAGGCTAGGTAAAAACGTTTGAAAAATGAGACGAGCGTGATAATCTTTTTGACGCGAATGTTTAAAGGTATATTTAATTTGCAGATTAGAGAAAATAGTCTTTGGCGATCCGAGCGATATCATAAATAACTTATTAAATAAGTCTGAGACGAAGGCAAAAGATGAAGCCGTTGATGTTTTTGCCGAAACGATCGTAGACGATAGCAAGGATAATGAGAAGGACAGCGAGGACAGCGAAGTTGGCGAGGCTGAATCAGATCAGGATATTTCAGTTTCAAGTCGTAACGATGATACGAAGTCCAAGGAGAAGAAAGCGGCATGGATAGACGAGGACGATTACAGTTACACGTAAGAAGACATATTTTTTGATATATGTATTGTATATTTCTCCTTTATTGTACGGACTTCTATATTTTCCAACAGCGTAGATACAGCTCTGAATATGCAAAATCGCAAATTACCATGCGAGAGGCCGGAAAAATTGTATAGCACATATTTGAAGAACAGATACAAATTGTTCGTGGGCACGCCCAAGTGGGCTGAACTCGAAAGAAAGGATGAGGCTGATGACGACGACTTGGATAGCGATATCTTGAAGGTACTTTGGTGTCTTGGAATTCCTCTTCGGCTCAATGGATCGGAATCTTAATATCGTTTCCCATATTTAGCACAGTTGCCATTTGGAAGCGCCGAAAGTGAAGAATCTACCGAAAAACGTTATCGACATTAAGGCGCTCAAGGCTTTGAATAGAAGCACTCACACGGAAGGCCCTATTATTACCAGCGTGGAATTTCATCCGTCATCCACAGTGGCTTTGGTCGCTGGTACGTCAGGCGTCCTATCCCTATTTCAGGTATTTAAATGCAAAGATTTCTTAATTTTAAATATAATACAGGAAGATGTAATCGCGCGAATATATAGCGTGCTGAATCTTTACAAGCTTTCTGCTTGTATTTTTCTTCAGATTCTGTAATCTTATTATTTTACGTTATCTCGATTTAATAACATTACTTGAGAAATGTATCTTTAACATTTTAAACTTGAACTCGCCTTTAAGAAAGCGAGCCTTTAATTTCTCCCGAAGTTAAATCAATTGAATTATCAGAACGTTCGTCGATTATTATTAATAATAAATTGTTTCTGTTTTACAGGTGGATGGACATACAAATGAAAAATTGCATAGCATGCAATTTGAAAAATATCCAATTAGCAAAGCGACATTCATGAAGGAGGGAACAGAAATTTTGCTTGGCTCCCAATATTATCCGTATTGTTATACTTATGATTTGATGAACGACAAGACGTATAAATTACCTCTGCCACATAAGATTACAAACATGAAGGTTCGTCGAATCACCGATCTGTCATATCAGAAACAACTTTTGTAGATTGAAGGCTATATTTTGGTATTTCCAGCGTTACGAAGTATCCCCTGATGGCAAATTAATAGCCTTGTGCGGAAGATTGGGCGAGATATATTTGTTACACAGTTTTACTAAAGAACTAGTCTGCACACTCAAGATGAATTCAAAATGTAGGGTATTGGCGTTTACTCCAGACAGTAAAACGCTTATCACGCACGGTGGTGAGTAGGCTTGTACGATCTTCTGTATACACGAGATGAGATTTCTAGATTGGTATGGCATATCTTTTTTCTTATTCAAACCGCAGACGGCAACGAGATGTATATATGGGATCTGAATACTCGCACGTGCATCAATCGTGCCATAGATGACGGATGCTTATCTTGCGCATCGCTCGCCGTGTCCCCGAGCGGTCAATTTGTGGCTACAGGCAGCGCGCAGGGTGTGGTTAATCTGTACAACATGAAAACTGTACTGGAGGATCAAATCCCCGCGCCTGTAAAGATAATGATGAATCTCGTGACTAGTGTTACGAGCCTGAAATTTAATCCAACTTCCGAGATACTGAGTGCGGCATCGGTTGACAAACACAATGCATTTAGGATGTTGCATTTACCATCGTTTACCGTGTTCTCGAACTTCCCGACATTTCAAACCATCATAGGAATGTCACAAACGATTGATTTTTCCCCTGGCAGTGGTTATCTCAGCATTTCAAATAGAACAGGTTCCGCTTTACTGTATAGGTTGAGGCATTATGGAAATTATTGATTGTATTCATAAAAGAATTTTTCTAATGGCTTGTATACAGTATAAAAATCTGTATGGAATATATAAGATTGGTGTAATTAAATTTTTTTTATAGGTATATCTTAATTGCTTTATCCTACTTACTGCTATTAGTTTATTCGTACAATTAATTACACAGTATAGGTAAAGCCACGGTCGTAAAGCTACGCGACATTAGAAAGATACTAGTGCTACATTATACATACGCTTAAACAAGAAATTACAAAAATTTCCACACGTTCAAAAAGCAAAATTGTACATATTTTTATTGATAGTATCACATGTCAAGTTATACTGTTGTTTCAAGTTCATGCAGTAGAAAAAAAAATTGATCTTTTTATTCTGCCTTTATTAAAAGTAAAGTGCGTAATTTCTTCGCATTAAAGCAATTTTTCTTTTTGAAGAAAGAATTTTAGAAAAGTGATAGATGTTACATTTAAATCATCCTCACTTCATTAAAGTTTCTTAACATTTAAATATCATTTTTCGAATATCGCTTTTAAAAGAGACACATAAAATGTTCATATACAAATAATACATCTTGCCATTATGAAAATTCTTGTACAAAGTAATAAAGACTATAAGCTATTTTTTCTTTTTTTCATTTAAACAAATCTCAATACGCGTGCAGTCTAATGGATTTTTGCACGTTACATATAATACAGACTTTGTACGCATTGCAGTTCTCCTATTTACCGCGTATCTAATTGCAATAAATATTTTTTTGATATCTTTATTAATATATTTGTACTATGAGTAAAAAATGTTATATATAGGTGTAGGAGTTTTATAAATAAAACAGGCTCAAATAATATTTCACATGAATGTTTAGAAAAGCAAGATGACTAAGAGCCGATTTCACAGTCTCCGATTAAACTCACTCTGCATCTCTTTCTAACTGTTCCCCTAGAAAGAGACGAAGAGTGAGTTTAATCGGAGGATCAAGTTAATCGGAGACTGTGAAATATCGGCCCATAATGTGCACTGAATGACATATTCCTGGATATATACGAAATGTAACGTCTAAGTTACAAATTTATCTTATAGAATTGTGGTGATTGTCACCATTGGTCATTTGTCGCTTGCTTGTTCATTGAAAGTAAATCATTCAGAACTTCGTATATATTGCGCTCCGTATACATTTCTAAATAAGTAATTTAGAACTGAATATTTCTAAGATAACTATACACACGCATACATACACATACTGTTTCGTTATTACATCTCGATACTTTTTTTTCGAAAAACATCGAGTTGTTACGAGCTTACTTAGCAAGCTGTGGATTACGTTATATTACGCGTGCGCGCACATAAATATACACACGTACACACGTTTTCATGTATGTACAGTTTTCTAATCTGACAGTAACGGAGGAAAATGATTCTTTATATGAAAAAACAAGTAAAGAAAATTTTTCAGATAATTTCCGAAAAAAATAACTGAAAATTGGAAAGGTAATATATTTATGCTTCTTTTAACTTAACTTTGCATAATCAAAATCATCTTGACAGAGAGAAAGATAGCTATTAAAATAAGTATAAGAATACGATCGTCTTATTAAAAAATAAAAATAAAAATGATTTTAATGTTTTATAACTTTTTCGATAATTTAAATTATTCTAAATAATTTTACTCAACAGAATGTTTTGTATTTATATATTGATAATCGTCAAAGAACTGTTAAAGATTATCATTTATCGCAGTTTCTCGATTTTTAGCATTACATATAATTATGGACTATTTAAATTAGAATTTTATTACAATATAATTAAAGAACATAATTTTGTATAATTTATCTGCTTTATAAATCGCGAAAAAGCTTCTTTTCAATAGTTCACCACTTTTGCAATCAAAAGATAAATAAAAGAAAAACAATGTTATTAATTGCATATTTAAAAGATAAAATATGCATATGTAGAGTCAATATATGGTGTCAAACGAATAAATCTAGAAATAATAATATAAGAATTCTTACGATAATAACAAAAGCTTTATCTTTGTAATCCAGTTCATTAAAGCAGTGCTACTCACTAACACGATATACAATGATAGTGAAATAAATACTCGCATCAAGCAAAATATAACAAAAATCTAGTGCATAAACAAAACAAGATGACGTTTTACACAATGATGGCGTGATATTATTAGATATGTACCACATCTCACAGTAGCACTTTAAGGCTAAATTACAATTATAAAATCTTTCCTAGCGTTTACAAAGACTCTGAGGACATAAGTCCTGTAATATTAGTTGGTAAACTTATGCACACTGTCCATTGTACCTTAACCGTATATATGATATTTTATCTTGCTTGAAATTATGCGAGTGATTAATATCTTGTTTTTTCTTTATTTTCGATTGCTAGAGAGGACCACGTTTGAACCAAGGCATTTAATTTCAAATAAATTGTTATAGTCAATAAATATAATACAAATTTGATATTAATATAAATTTAGCATAGTATATTTAAATGTTTATGCATAGATATCAAATGGTTCTCGTTGATTCTTCTTGTCTCCCTTCGTCAATTGCATATCTCAGAGCCTGATAATCATTAATATATATATACATGCATACATATATACATATAAACGTACGTACGTATATGTCTGTGCGCGCGCCCGTCCGTGCATATCGTATATGTATAACATATACACATAAAATATTTTCTACCGTACATATATATACATTTTATTATTCTCGCGTAACGTGAACGCTTCGAATCTACGTCTCTTTCTTGAATTTCATTGTTTTCCTATCAGATTTCTCGTTTTCCGCATTCCTTTGGTGAATTGGCGTGAGAAACACTAGCTATTGGTCCGTCGTGGTCGTCGGGAGAGCGCTTGTATCCCCGTTGCCGCTTTCAACTATGAGCATCACAGTCTCAGCTGCACCCCTCACACATTCTATCTGGTGGCTTCCCCAGTCTTTACGTTGACAAAACGTCGAGCAATACGGCGTGCGTCTGCATAAAGAGCACTCTGCGAACGCTTCCCGATTACAGTTGGCACACTGAAATTTATTGTACATATTTTTGTGTTTATTATACTTATATTTTTTTATTGTAATTATTATATTTATATTTATGCTTTAAAGTAGATTCCAAGTAACTAATAACTCTACAAAGCATGCAGTTTATGCATAATGATGCCGAGTTTCTGCTTGAAATGATATCAGTTGAAAGTTGTAATTTTCCAATCTTAATTAAACACTTGTGTACAAACGAAGACTAGAAACTTTATCAAATCTACTTCGGCACCGAAACGTGCATTAAATGTGAACTAAATTGTTGGTTTGAATTGCCTAATTTTATTTATATTTATAAAGTTTGAAGTTTTCGAATTATTTATAAGAAAAGCCGGTTATAATAATATTAAAAAATGGAACGTTGAAGATAGAACACAAGCGAAAAATATTTTGTCCGCAAAGATATATTTTTTACCTTTTTGTTATGCGAATCAGACGCCGGTTGTAATCCAACGGTCTCGATTACATCCGCCCGTCCGCCGAGTTGCGCGACCAACGCCTGCTCCCTTCTCTGCTGCCTGTTCAACTCCTTCGCTTCTTCCAAGATACGTCTAAATTCGTAAGCCAACTTCATCATTTTGCTCGACATTTCGTCCAGTTTCTTAAAGACGTCATCGCCTTGACCGTTTTCCGTTTGTGCATTCTGCACAACTGTGTCCTGTTCCTGAGATTGCTGCACGACCAGTCCATCAGCAGAAACGAACTGCGGCCAGACCTCTTTGTCAGGCACAACAACCTCGTCGCCGCTCTCATCGTTATTGCTGCCGTCACGCGAAGTCTCGATCTTGTGTTTGCGCGAGGGAGTTTCTCCATCGGATGAATCCTTGGGTCTTTTTCGACGTTTGTACGGAGTGAAGAGGCGAACTGGTCCCGTCTGAATAGATCAATATTATATAATTTAAACTCAAATATATCGAGCATACATACATTTCATATATTGGAACATGCGGAACACGAATATTGGGCTCGCGAGTAATCTACTGATCTGCTTACCGCGCTGTCGTCATCGCAGCACGCGGCACAGGTACAGGAGGTAGCGTGAGGTTTCAAGATCTGTTCGTCGATAAGAGTCTGCAGACTTCTTCCACCAAATCGAATGCTACGTTTCCAATCTTTGCTGGACGCTCTGCCGCAGAGGGCCTCGAACTCGCTAGGCGTGTACCAATCCGAGCCGAGCTTGATACACCGTCCTCTACCGCCAGAACCGAATCTACTCTTGTGCAACTCCGCATTTGTGTTCTTACATCTGATAGGTAGCACCGCCAGATTCGCCGAATCCGACCAGCTGTATATCGGCTGAGAGCTGGGCGTCGACACATGTATCTGCTCAGATTCCGTTTCATCCGTGCTGTTCTGAATGACTATGTGAGTCGCCTTCAGCTCACCATTCCAACGCAGAGGATCCGAGTCCTTGTCGTGACGCGGTTCGCAAATGAACCCGTTGTCGACGCATAGCATCTGCTTGAACTGCCCCGAACCTGGCAGCTGTAGATGAAAAATATATCTTAAGTATGTACAATTGAAAACCAGCGTGTTCTTTTTATTTTACTCCTAAACAGATGTTTTGCAATAAGATACAAATTTTTAGATGCACATTATATTAATTAAAAGAAGCTTTACAGTTAAATAAACTAGACTTTGCTTGCTGAAATCAATGTTATCAAAATACAAAGACAAGTAAATTCTGCGCCAATGTTTTATTTCAACTTCTGTTATTATTTATATAGTGTAAGATTAAAAAGATTGAGCCAAAACACTTTTGTATAGTGTCTCTGTCCAATCTTAAGACATAAATAACAAGAATTAATAATCCAAGTATACAATCTCAATCTTGGCACAAAATTCGCGTTAAAGAATGAAAACTAATATGTTGAGCCTGTAAACTTTTTTAAAAGGTTAAAACTCGTGCTAAGCTTTCCACGACAAATTGAACGAGGGACATCATCGACGGGACGGCACGCCGTACAAGCAACGCTTCCTGTTGCCACCGTCATCGGGAACGATAGCAGGCGGGTGGAAAAAAAAAGTGTCGCGTCCGCCGACGAGATTCCCCGCGATTCCTCGAGAAAGCGTGCCGGCGACCGCTCACGACCGCTGGCCCACGGACGCACCTGCAGCTGATCCGAGGTGATGACGTTGAAGGTCGTGCCATTGGTCGAGTTCGCTACGCCGATGATGGAGCCGACGGGAAGAGAGACCGGCACGCCGACCCCAGGAACGCCCGGCACGCCCGACACCGTAGTGACGCTCGCCGTGACCGCGACGGGATGTGCCTCGTGCTCGCTCGTCAGCGCGGCCGCCTCCTCGGTCTCGCTCGTCAACGGTTCGGACATGTCCGGTAGCACGGCGACACTTTCCGATGTTTGGCTCTCCTCCATTTCGGCTGTTCTCGCCTCGTCTCGCCTCGCCTCGCGCCAAGCCACGCGCGCGCGCTCGGTCTTGTCTCCTCGCCTCTTCCACCTGCTCCTTCTTCGCCGCGTTCCGAACAGTTCGTTCCAGCACACACAAAGAGCGCGCGAGTCGCGAAGAGGAAGCGCGTACGTGTGCGCACGGAACGCTCGGCGACGCTCGGCGGGCCGCCATCGAGCCTCGGTCAGCTTCGGAATGGTAGACGAGCCACGTAATGCTCATTGCTCCGTCTCTTTCGCGCACGGGTAGGATCGAGCGCGCGAGAAAGAGACGGAACATTTGTCGCCGTCCTCGTTTACTATTCCGAAGCTGGCCGAGCCTCGCCGAGCGCGTTCCGAGCACACGCACGTATACGTGGCACACATGCTTTCTCTTCGTGTGCGTGATCCCTATCAGCTCTCTCGAGTCTCGATCTCGACTAGTCTCGAGTAATAGGCCAGTCAAATTAGACATTGAGGTCGAAAGTGATGCGAACTTTTTTATTCCTTTTTAGGCGTGTAGGGGGTGTTTAGAAAAGCTTATTTCTGAGTTGTCGGGGTATTTGACCCAGAGCTTTTTGAGGGGGGGGAGGGGAAACCAAAATTTTCGCGGTTTTTTGCATTTATCTCGTTTCGATTAATAGATAGCACTTTTTTGCTCGTGAGAAAGTTGTAGGGCTTAAAAAAACGAAGAAAATGAGCGGTGATTCGTTCCGATTCGTCAAAAATTGAGCCTCTGGAAGTCGCGCGTGTCGAGCCGAGCGTTCGGAACTCGGCGCGTTTTTCGCTTCTGTCTCTTTTTTGATAAATGCAATCGAAAAATGACTAGTATAAAACTTGTAGAGGATGAAAATACCTACCATTTGCCGCATATTACATCAAAATTTATTGAATTTTTGGGGTCCTCAATTTTTGGAGGTTTGCCCAGGGGGGGGCTCAATTTTTGACGAATCGGAACGAGTCACCGCTCATTTTCTTCGTTTTTTCAAGCCCTACAACTTTCTCACGAGCGAAAAAGTGCTATCTATTAATCGAAACGAGATAAATGCAAAAAACCGCGAAAATTTTGGTTTTCTCTCCCCCCCTCAAAAAGCTCTGGGTCAAATACCCCGACAACTCAGAAATAAGCTTTTCTAAACACCCCCTACACGCCTAAAAAGGAATAAAAAAGTTCGCATCACTTTCGAGCAAAGGCCTTTTTTTTGTCTAATTTGACTGGCCTATAATGGCACGTCCACACCTGAGCACGCTCGGATCCGAGCCAAGCCGAACACGAACGAACGTACTGGTGTGGACGATGATCCGAGGCAATCCGAGATCCGAGATCCGAACCGCGCCGAACAGGCCCAGGGCCCAGTCGGCCAGACTGGCACAGAAGACTGGGCCAGACCGTTCAAGACCGTTCGCCGAATGCGCTCAGATCGGTCCGCGAGTCGTAGATCAGATCCGAGTATTTGCCATTCGTATGAATGTGTGTGGACGGGCCAGAGCGAATGTTCGAAGGTAAAGCCCCTTGCACAATGCCAGGCAACAGGCAATAGGAACAGGAAATAACCAAAAAATCGTTAATTACAACCTAAAAAATTCGAATGCTATGATTGGTTGGCAACAGGCACAGAATTTCCAACGTGACGGAAACTCTGTGTCTATTGACGTCTATTGTCTGTGTCACTCTTTCTACATTTATACATGATTTCTGATTTCTATCTCCTGTTCCTATTGCCTGTTGCTTGGCATTGTGCAAGGGGCTTAAGCCGTTTTCGGAGGAAGAAATTGAAGAAAATTCATCTTCGTACAGTAAATCACGGAAACTGACAAATGCATCTTCCAAGTCTTCGTGCGCCATGTTCACTGATGTTCACTAATTCACTATCTCCCGAACGTCTGGATATCACTTCCGAATACTTCCGAATAGCTTCGTTTGCCGCGTTTGCGCGATGGCGTCGGCGCCGAGGCGCCGCGGCGCCGCGGCGCCGCACAACGACGGATTTCTATCCTCGATTCGGAGACAATAGAAATCCCGAGAAGCATGATCTTCTCTTGACCCTCCTCGCCCGCTCATATTTACATGTATTATTTTACGCCATATGTTGTTCAAAAATAAATAATGCATTTTCGGATGTTATTCCTGTATTTTAAATAAAAGCAAATATGCGTATTGTGTGTGTATAATGTATAATAGGGATTTTAAAAATTATCAGACGCTTTTAAGCGGAGATTGTGAAATTATATATAGGGGAAAAGCTTGAACTGCAGTACTTTAGCAAACATATTTTAATATAATTCATAATAAATTTTTCAAAATCTTTAATAAATCTTCATTTTTTTATCTTTCTCTCACTTATTTTATACTTCTTTGTTTTAAACATGATGATTAATAAGGATAAGAACTTTTTCTCATTTTACTATCTCACTGATCAGCAAAATGTAAGCAAAAAGTCAGAATTTATTAATAAATTGCGTATTGAATAATATTGTGGATACAAAGATAAATCATTTTTTTGACATGTAAAAGTTATAGGCAATGTACAATTTCCTCTGTAGATAAGACGATTTAATTTAGCATTCTCCCATATGGTACATTTTTTCATGTTTTACGCCAATTCTTATTGACATTTGAGCTAGCCGATAAATTCATGATAATATGTATATTTATAATGTTCAGCTAATACTCGTTCTTAAATTTTAAACGGCGTCAACGTACTCTCGCTTTAGCTAGAATCCGTCCACTGCCGTCTCGATGTGCACAAAAGGTGCAGCTTGAACTATATACGTATTAGCCACGCGAATATTTCCGATAATAACTGTTTCGGTGATGATCACGATGATTTAGCTAATCAATTTCTTGCGCAATTTATTTTTGTTAAAAATGAATACTAGATAAGAATTGAGAATTATTTAATTATTTATTTAATTATTTAATTACGCTAATTTAATACCTTGAGTAAAACAAATAACATATATCGTGTTTTAAACTTTTCATCCTGGAGCACTATTATTTATCGATTTATTGTGCTTACGGGAGAAGGCAAGCTCACAACAGTACTTATTATGTCGACGAATCATTGGTAGGTGTGTCTAATGTTCATTGCATAGTAAACCACGAAGTATACCAAACGTTTGGAATTTATAGGAAATTTATTGAAATTTCACAAATATACGCATATATGTACAAATTATACTAATAATTGTTAATTGTATAACACAATACTATATATAACACATTTCTTTGCATAAATTAGTTTTAAAAATTGAAACAACGGAAGGTACATCAATTTAGATATTTGATGCACGTGCGAAAATGCGGAGTAAAATATTTATTAATTTCTATTGAAGTTATTTCAATCGGTAAGTTAAGCGTAAAGCATAACGCTTTACTTACCGATGCTCAGCAAAATGCGTTGTATGTCAAGAGACTTCCCTGAAAACCGCCAACGATAGAAAACGATAAAACATTTCTTATCGTTTTTAATATAGTTAGTGAATCGTTTATTTACGATAATCTATCAGAAATTAACGTTACAAAATACTTGGGATCTTATTGTAAATGTCTTATCAACTGCACATCAGTTTCTATCGTTTTTAATATGGTTAGTGAATCATTATTTACGATACTCCATCAGAAACTCACGTGTTACAAAATACTTGGAATCCTATCGTAAATGTCTTATTAACTGCACAACGATAGAACCGATAAGATACGATTAAAAACGATACAGATATAGCCGTTTTTAATCGTTTTCTATCGGAGATGGTTACCAGGGTTTACATTCTCTACGAGAGTGACCATCGAGCTCATCAAGTGAGCTCGCCTCGGATTACTGTCATCGTGTCGCGTTTGCGCTCGTAGTCTGCCTCGCGGACAAGATTTTCTCCGTTCGACCGCAAGATTTTCATCATAAGGGCATCAAGTCGATGCTCGGCAAGATCTCCGTCACGCGTTTGCGGCAGACAAACGACGCCCGAGCGATTCGAACCACGACAGTGTCCGTGAAATTCACCACGAGTTCCCGGTGCAAATCAATCCCGGTTGCAAAAGTCGTTCTCTCATCCGCAGCTTTCCCCTCGTTGTTGCTCTAACTTCCGCAAATTTTAAGATATTCGGCTCAATTTTTTTTAATATAGAGTATTATTAAAGGAAGGTTGGTATTGAATTTGGCGATGATCGGTAAAGGGGTTTATTTTTTATAAAATTGTGAATTTTTTGAAAAATGTGGCAGTTCTAACTTTCGCAAATTTTGAGATATCAGGTTATTTCTAATTGTATTATATTTTTCAGTCTTTTCTATCCCTATTTCATATATAATACTTTAAGATTTGGTTGATTAGATCCAACTTTATACGCGATCAAAGATCCATATACGAAGTCCATATGGACCATGTTAGCCTGAACTTCCAAAGTTAACATCAATTTGACATTGCGTCAATTGTAAAACTCCACTTGTGCTACTAAGCTGACCCTTTTTAAATTCATAAAAAAGTTAAATTTAAAATTAAAAAAAGTGTGCAAATTAGAAACTTGCACATTGCTTCCTCATCGTTATAGATCGCTACCATTGCTTCTATTTTATTTCGCTCATAAAGCTTTCTCTATGAGGGAGACAAACTAATAAATATACTAATAATTATGCATAAAATAAAATACAAGCTTCTTCATAAGAGGAGCTTTGTGAGCAAAATAAAATAGAAGCAATGGTAGCGATCTGTAATGAGGAAGCAATGTGCAAGTTTCTAATTTGCACACTTTTTTATT
Source organism: Temnothorax longispinosus (assembly GCF_030848805.1). Taxonomy (NCBI): domain Eukaryota; kingdom Metazoa; phylum Arthropoda; class Insecta; order Hymenoptera; family Formicidae; genus Temnothorax; species Temnothorax longispinosus. The sequence continues at coordinate 12,737,410 of NC_092369.1, forward strand.
TCTTTTTTTAAATTTAAATTAAGTAAATCTAATTTTAGTAAATATATTTACTAAAAGTAAGAACATTTTTTTTTCAGTGTAGTAATCGAAAAATGTCAAAAAGAGAAGAGCATCGGGTTCTGCCGAAGACGCCGGACGCTGGCGCTGGACCGTCGGAGGTTACCCCCGTGAGTAATTTACATTACTCTTCCAAACCTTGCCGCGACAAGTAGCAATCTCGTTCACCATGCCGTGGCGCGGTATTTATTCAATAAGAATTGACTACTAATTTATTTTCTATAACGCATCAATTTTGCCCTCTAATCTTTCATAATTTGTTTAATTATTACTAGACATTATAGACACCCGCTTCACGCGCGCTATTTGGCTTTAACATTATACTATTAATTATTATTACATTACTCGTAAAAGAAAGTTACACGAAATACACACTGGAGTTTGAGAGCTCCCAGACTTATTTTAAGTATTAATTGTTGCAAAACCAACAAACAATTAATTGCTTTGACAGAGTTGCTAGCTATTGAAGAGACTTCAAACTTTTTTTTACAAGGCAGACGGTCCTATCTCCTTTATTTATTTATTCTATCAATGGTAGAATTTCAAACTTTATCTGGAGTCTCGAAGACCCCAATGTGTATACCCAGGATTAAGACACAATTTTATTTAGTTATTCACTTTTCACCAACTTTGTTAAAATTATAAGTAATAGACATATATTATGAGAACTTTAGAAAACGTATTGCACATAATTTTTTTATTTCACTTCAAATGCCTGCAGAGTGTCCTCTTCGGCCCGTCGAATATTGTTACAAGATGTCGCACGAATTTCCAAATGAGGAAAATATTATTTGAATGGACCATCGAGAATTTCAGTTTATGCTACTTAAACACACTAAAATCTTCTACATTCCCAGAAGGGGTCAATAAAGAAATAACATGGTGCCTGGAAATGCATGGCTTGTGCACGGACTACCTGTCACTTACTCTCAGTCTCGTTTCGTGTAGGGCGTCACAAGTTGTAAACGCCAAGTACAAATTTTCCATTCTCAATGCCAAAAAAGAAGAAAAGGAAATAACAGAAAGTGATGATATACTCCGGTATACTCACAAAGATACTATACTCGTAAAAAGCCACTGTTATAAACAGTTCGTCAGGAGAGACTTTCTTCTGGACGAGGTCAACGGGCTGCTGCCAGACGACAAACTCACGATATTCTGTGAGATCAGCGTATTTGATTATGTAAGATCCAGTTACGATCCAGTAACGATACCGTTTAAACCCGATAATGTCGGGTTACTGCTTTTCGAAAATCCGGAATTTTCCGACATAACGGTTCGTGTCGATGGAAGAGAGATCCAGGCGCACAAAGCAATTCTCGATGTACAAAGTGACTACTTCTCGAGAATGTTAAAAAGCAAAATGTCGGAAACACAAAACAATTACGTGACAATTGAAGACATAGATTATGAAACCGTTAGAGAAATGTTGCGATTTATGTACACCGGTAAAGTGGAGAATCTCGAGGATCTGGAGAAAATCATAAACCTGTTCTTCGCAGCGGACAAGTATGAGTTAACGGAGCTAAAAGTAATGTGCGAGAAAACACTTAGCACACGGATAACCGTTGAGTACGCAGCAGAGATCCTCAAATTTACCGATCTCTTTAGGGCCGATGATCTGAAGGCAGAGGCGCTAAACTTCATTAAATCGTAAGTTAATGTCGCGAGAGAGAACGGTGCCAGACGGCAGACCGTGCATGTTATCAGCATGTGGAAGAAATGCGCTGGCAATGCGCACAAAGCGAAGACCATGTCCATGTATTATACTTCGCTTTGTGTACGTTGCCAGCGCATCCTTTACATGTACTGTTAGCAAGCTGCACGGTCTGCCGTCTGGCATTACTAGAGAGAATTAAGTGTGCTTGCAACGCACACGCGTCAGCTCATCGACTAAACGATAATTTTGCTCTTCCAACGATCAAAATTATATTTTTTATAAGCTGTGCGGATAAACGCGATGGAACTTGCGATCTCTAATCCGTGCTTTTGCAGACATCTGACGGATGTGCTTAATACCGAGGGTTACAAGTCATTGGCAAACTCCCACCCACACCTGATGTTAGAAACTTTACAAGCTTTAGCGACCCGGAATATTGACCGCCCAGGAAACGAGTGAAACGACGCTGAAAGCAGTCACCGCTCACCCCGATGTAAAGGTACGACCTTTACATCGTTCCCACCATTTTTGCATTTCTCTTGAACCTTTGTGTACAGTGAAATAATGATATGTATAGTAGTGCCAAATAAATGCAGAGAAGCAATTTGTTGCAGAGACGGATGAAGTTGAACTCGGCACCGAGTTGGAGCGCATCGCCAAATTCTACGAACTTAATCCATAATCTTCCGCACTTCCACGTTTCCTGGATACGTTCGATTATTTTGCAATTAATAAAAGCTTACTCGGATCCGGGCAATTTAGTTATCGTTCTGGGAATCATGATGAGAATTACATTAATGGAATCACACAATGGAATACACTTAATGTGAGAGAGACGTGTACAAATTGATCTCTCCTCACCTTTATTTTACTTGAAGTTACTATATAGTTTTTGAAATCTAACACAAGCTATTTTCGAGATAGTTTCTATGTAGTATAAATATCTCTCGAGAGAAAACTCGTCCATTTCGAAAACAGAAACGTGCGCAACATTGACAATATTCAGCAGAGAAAGATATTAATTTTTCCTAGCTTCGAGATACGCGCGAGTGGGAAAACGCACGTGAATAATTGCTTTCTCCTTGATTTGAAATATGTAAGATGAAATATTGTTTAAAATGTTTCTTTATTCCTTAAAACTTTTTATTCTTTTGATTTTATCAGTTTCCATGTAATATTATTTCATTTCAGAATTATGAATACTTAGCGCTACAAAAATTCTTATTCTATTGTATTGAAAAAAATTAGGATTGTTCTTGCTTTAAGTAATTATAACATAAAAAAATAATGTTTAAAATTTTTTTCTGTTGTTTAAATTTATTCTTTTTAACCTTATCGTTTTCTATGTATAATTATTTGACATATTTTTTTAAGTTTTAGATAGTGCTACATAAATTCTTATACAATTATATAGGAAAATACTAGACTTTAAATCCGCTCTTGTTTAAAATAACTAAATTATAATGTATTTACATTTCAAGGAACAGTGTTAAGATTTCCAGTGAGAAATGTATAGCTCACCCGACGTCGAATCAATGTCGATAATTATCAACGTCGAGTCAGGTATAATCATGTCAAAAAGTTCGTCGATCCACAGTGATTCGACGTCGAAGACGTCGATCAATTCGATTTAACTAGCTGTCAATCTATTCGACGTCAAATTAACGTTAAATCGACGTCACCTTTCTGACTGGGTGCTATACCTTCAAATCCCTATTTTTAGCACTTAATTACTAGAACATTTATCGAATATTAGAAACTTTAAAACTTCATTAATTATATAAAAAATGCGTCAAGAATCTTATAAAATATTATAATTTGATACAATCCGTTAGTCACAAATTCAGAAATATATACCTACACGGAAAAACCGGTACTTAGGCTAGACATACATCTAAAAATAATTACGTTGAAACATCAAAATAATTATGTAGGACACTCAAACATGATAATGCTGCAAAAAGTTTAGACATTTTTGCAACTTGTTTGAGTGTATATAATTAGATTTATTTATATGGTTAAACATAATTATTTTCAGATTTGTATGACACTAAATCTTTAAGTACTTCAGCAAGACAATTCTCTGTATTACATAAACTTTTGTTTACATATGTAACAACACACATAAGAAATTTGTTTAAGAAATTAGTTTAAGAATAGAAAGATCATGAATTCCACATATAAATTTTGCTCGCTAAATTGAAATATCCTTCATATTCGACCGTGCTCATGATATCGTTAACAAACTGGCCGCCTACTCCGTCAGTGGAAAAACTATGGAACTGATGGTGCCTTCTCGGCAGAGGCTGAAAATCATATAAATATTTCTTAAAGTTTAAGCAATTTAGACCGTAATCATGGTCATGATTAACGCTTAAGTAAATGTGTTAAGATTTATTAATTTAATTTACTTAAATTTAATATTTACAAATGCTTATTTTGACATAAGCGGATAGATACAATTATGTTAATTAATAAATAAAAAATTAAAATTTATAACTAACGGTAGTTTTTGCTGGTGATAATAGAGGGTAATTTGAAGATAAATAGTCTCTGTTATCCACTTGTCCTGCTATATATGTGCAAATTACTTACAGAATCGTAACGCTGTTCCTCATACAAAATATCCGGTTCGGTGTTAATAATTGTACCAACAGCTATCAGATCTGATTTAACTTGTAGGTCGTGACATTTAAACCATCTAGCGAGATCGATAAATGATGACACCCGCGGCGGATATTGTTCCGGCATAACGTTTTGTGCCACTCGTCCATTCCTCATCTGAAGAACACCACCTAAAGCTGCAAGATCAGGCATAGAAAATAATACAAACATTTTTTTATTTATTCTTTTAATCGATTATAACTACAATAGATTGAAATGCTTGTTACCAACAGTACGATCCTCTTCATAGAAGTGTCTGTGGAGAATGCTTTGAATTATTGTTATAATATCAACAATGGACTCGCGACCCTTGGCGCGCACTCTGAGAACATTGCCCTGCTTGCCCTCGCTGATAAAAAAATTGCCCATAAGGGAGCACATCATTTGGTCGGGTCTAGTTAACATTTCTGTCCTTGTCTGTCCGTTACTTGCGTCTGCGAAAACAATGCGACTCCCATTGTTGATAAAAAAGCAGGTGCTCTATACATCGCGTCCATAATGAGCTACAACAGTAATCGGGTTTTTGACAAATAAACGTAAAAAGATAAGATTTTTATTAAAGCAAGTATTAACAAATCATATACTATCATAGAATTAAAACAACGATAGTAGATAACAATAAATCAATTAATATAATGCACAGTTTATCGCACAATTTACTATCTCTCTTTATTCTGCCAGTACAATAGTATTTAAAAAATTATATTATCATACTTTTGTGCATAAAAGTATTTATAAGACATACGTACGTGTCCGTTATAAGGCATGTATGGTTTTACTGCGTAACCAGACCCGATGATGAAAGAATCGTAGTCAGCTGTTAATAATTTCTCACATCTTTTCCCAATATTCCAAGTTGCTTTATTAGGTCGCGGGGTCGGTAATGTTTATATAATCACCGACATGTATTATTGACGGACGGCCGCTTAAACCTGTATTTTAAGGAGAAAATCGTTTTCTTAGTGAAATATTACGTATCTTTCTTAGATTTTTCTTACCTATTCCGGTAAGATCGAAAGGTTTTCTGGTTAGACAGGGGCAGGCACTTATATCGACATTCACCTCGCGGAAAGCGGAACGCATTCCATTCTGCAGAACTATTATTACATAGTAGGTATGTGATAGGGGCATGAAATATATTATATATATTATATACATATATATATATATATATATATATATATATATATATATCTGAAATAATTATGAAAATTTATATACATACTTGTTGCGACTTCTGAAAGTGTAGTAGACGGTAAGTTTATCGAGTCCATAGAAAAATTTGCAATCCAAGAATTGCCGTTTCCTGCCGCTATAATGTTTACTTTGAATTTAAACGCAAAATGCTACTAAATATTCATGAAAAACACATAAAAATTGATAATTTGTTAAGTTAAAAAGTATTTTTAATAAATTATCTAAAATCTAAATCATATTAATGATATTATTTAGAATAATTAAAATACGAAAAAAGTGATAGCTGTTACATTATGTAATAAGTATAATAAAGATTGTAATGAGCTATTAGAGATAATATAATAACTTAATTTTTATGTAAATTATATAGAAATTAGTTTTCCTAACAAATTCTATAAAAAGTAAGGACCATTAATGTTAAATAACACGTACGTTGATTAAGTAGCAATCTGTTATATTGACGAAAAAACTTAATTTATAAAAATTGCACAGAAAGCAATATGTATTATAGTTATATTTCTTTTATTTATATTAAGGCACTCTTTGTGTGATTTGTTACATATGTAATTTCTTGTTGGAATAATTACTACGTAGCCATAATATGGAAAATATAAAGTATGCTCAGTATATATTTTGATGATAGTACGAATAATGTATCATTTAATTTTTGCAATATTGTAGAAGCCATTTTGTTAGTGTGTATTATATTAATATTGATATGTAATATTAATAAAGCAAACGCAAGTTATGTATTTAAATATTATGTTTTCTCTCCTTTTCTCTCCTCTCCTCTCCTCTCCTCTTCTTTCTCTTTCTCTCTCTCTCTGCATGTGTGTGTGAAAAGGCTAGATTACATACCTAAAGATGTATGTTGTAAAAGTGTTATTTTAATTGCAGAATATTTAATTTCTAACTAATTCACTATCAACAGGCACGTCTATTATTCTTTCGTAGTCTGTATGAATATGAGAGAATAATAGAAGGCACTTTGTCAAGAACGTTACTCTTAAACAGAAAACAACAGTATAGACAACAGTAAGAGATCATAGTGGGGAAAGTACGGTGGGTAAAATAGTAATAGTTATTCTTATTTTAATGTATTTGACTGAGAATTTTTTCCATCAGAAGAGAGCCAAATACTTCCATAATTTTAAGATTTAAACAATATACTTGTATAAAAGATCCAGTTAAGGCATTAATTGTCTTCATCATTATTTTATAATTTTCTTTATATCTATTTTAAATATTTTAACAAATGCATAAAATACATAAAGATTCTTCTAAAGTAAAACGGATATTCGTATTTTATGAACAATTCTGATTCAATATTTATTTTTTAAATTAATTAAATATTAGAAGAATGTTGAAGAAGTAATATTTCTTTATATAAATATTTGTGCGTAATATCTAATAAAAACGTTTTTTTGTAAATATATAGTTAAAATATATTATGCACTTTAAGGAAACGAGTAAAAAAATAATTGAAGTTTAAATGAGTATGTCCCCTTTTTGCGTCGTTGAGTAAGAAAAAGTATCATTACAACAGCAATTGCATGATATACCGTGTTACTTCTACAAGTGTTTCGACTTTTTCATGATATTTTTATTGTAAACAATACTGTGTCTATATTCGAATATTTTGTTTCTCTTTCTATTCATACTTATTTGTTGAAATAAGTAATATCTAACAAAAGTACGCATGTAGATCTTTCTTTGTACTTATACATTTAAGCGACCGTTATATTATTGCATTTGTAGTGTCACGCCTTTTCTTTCTTGCCCGAGGCGCAAGACGGATCAAAAGGGGGAACGGGAGAGTAAGGATGACGGGTTTCTCGAGTTGTTCCCTCGCACAATTCAAAAGCCACACACCAAACGAAAATTAGGCATTATGCTCGCGTCCACCAATTTCCAAAAGGCGCAAAAATCTAGACACGACACGACGGTAGCCAATTCGCGATAGCTAATTCAGTCTTTCGTGCGAGGGGGATGGCCAGCTCGAACCTAACGGTAGAGGAGCAGAATAATGCTGGGCAGTGCTATAATTTCGGCGGAGAGACGGTCAAGTAATTCTTAAATCACCATATTTTTAGTAACAATTATATTCTCATTTTCCATAAGCTGCATTGAAACTGATCGGCATGCAACCTATCGGCGATGATTATCCCCGAGATCGCGACAAGTTCTTAACAACGGTGTACAGCCGCGTAAAGATTGCTGTTCCCACGTGATTCAAAGTAGGCGACTCGGTACGCGTGAATAAATTCAAGACAATCTTTGAAAAAGGTTACCCCCCCCCACCCCTCACTCACACACACACGCCAAATTGGACTACAAAAGTGTTTAGAATCGTTTAAGTACAGAAAACTAATCCCGTGACGTATCTACTGGAAGATTTCTGCGTAAAATCTGCATTACGTTGCTAATCTTGATCTGTATCTCGTTGAAAAAGTGTTACGTAAAAAAGGGAATGAGGTTTATGTAAAGTGACTGAGATTCGATAGTTTACACAATTCTTAGATACGCAAGGATGTTTTGTAAAATAAATTTCTTATAATATGCAAATAAGTTTGTTTTCATCATTTCTAAAAAAAGTCATGTATTTATAAAATATACAATTAAAGTATTTACAAAGGTATCTCGTAATGACCCCATGGTAACGTCTCAGTAGAATTAGGTACAATGTATCGTTTATCGTCATACGGATTTAGAGCGATTTTCGTATTGGTTATGGTATAATGCACTTCGTCCAGTTCGGACTTTACGCTAGACTGCTGTCGCGTCATTTCAATTTCATCACGCAGACACAACGTGTAATCGTCAAACGTTATCTCCTTGGCTACGACGTTGCTCTTGATCTCGCTTTTGATCTCGTTTGTGTCTTTCTTACCATCTACTCGCAAAGCGTACATCTTTGCCCTAATCCCAACAAATTCAGTCATAATCGCACCGTGGTTTTTGTCCTTCATTAAGCCCGGTACTTTTTCATTGGCGAGCGGGATACCGTACGCATTATCGACCGCGTAATCGCTCGTATCGTATTTGTCAATGTCGCGCTTCATAGTATCGTACACATCGTCGCACTCGATGTGATAAATTAAACTATCCGTATCAGTGTACATAACTTTACATTTTTCGCGATATAACGGTAACATATACTTGTAATGGAATTCGTACAAACAGGTCTTGGCTATGTCGAGGATACACATACCTACGTAGATCGGTTTGTTGAACTTTACCTCGAGTTTTTGCATTTTGATCGCGACCGCATTTTCCGAAAAGACGCTTCGACTGCGAAAGTTTGGTTTCGCGATCATTGCCTCCGCGCCATATCTCCCGTTCCATTTCGTCACGAGTCGTACGTCGACGTGATTGCGCACGTTCTCCGTGAATTTGCTGAATAACGCAATGTTCATCCATTCGTACAAATTTTTCTCAAAATCGTTCTTAGCCAGTTTTCCAAATTTTGTATTGAGCTCAATATAATCGCGAAGCCATGGAGATTGCGCGAATTGCAATACGCGGTGGATCTTTGTTACGCGAAGGCCATGACGAATACATTGCTGCAGGTTGTGATAATGTATAATATAATGCTTCTTATCATATAGAGTTGCGAGGAGTTTGTCCTGCCGCTTCCCGGGTGGTTTATCGCGCGTCGGACAGAACGGTAAGTCGCTGTGCGCGTCGTGCAGATATTGCGGATACTCCAAGTCGACCTCGAGAATGTAACCCGTCGGCGAGTCTAGCGCAACGGTTGTCACGTCAAAATCGGAAATGTTCTTGACCCATCGAAAATCAGCGTAAGGCAGTGGTTGGCACATTGCCCAACCGTACAAATTGTTTATATCGAAATACATCAAGTACGACGATGGTTTCGATGTGTCGTACGACTGCATGTACTTATTGTTGGCACGCGCGTATCTGTTGGAACATTGATTCAAACCGCCGCGTGTACCGCGTTCGATGAACATGACTATGTCAATATCGGTAAGCAGTGCGAAATTGACGCACGTATGCTTTAACATCGCATCCCACGTAAAATCGGATAGAGTGCAGTAGTACGCGGGATCGAGTTTATAACTCGAGATGCAACTGTCGCGAAAGTTTTCAAACATATCGGCCAACAGCAAGACATCAGTTTTCAGATATAGATCACTGTACTGGCCGAGCGTTTGAATGGAGAACCGCTGCCAGACGTTGACGGCGTGCGCGTAATCGCTCTCGGATACAGTGTCATCAGTCGACGAACTATAAAACGATTCGCGCGGTGGTAAGCATAAATCATCCAACTTTTCAACACAGTCGGTGTACTCATACGGAAACACGTTTTTTCGCATCAGTAAATCGAAATGTTCTCTAGGCAATTTACAAAATTCTTTTTGCAAGATTCGGAGCTTATCCTTATTGAGAAAAGATACCGATTTATCGAGACTGGTCTTGAAAAATTTATATGAATCGATAAATCGTAATTTCATGAAAGTTTTCTCATTATCGACGGTGCTTTTGATATGAAAGTTCTTCGTAAAAGATATGTATTTTTCCTTTGTTATTGGAAGCACTTCTACACCTCCTTCATATGCTGTAGTTATTTCATTAATAATAAAATGTGCATCATAGCCTGATAAATCATGAAAAACTATGGGAATGCATTGTAAATCTTTGTGCGTGAAATCTGTCGCGGGAAACCTGTCATGTACATTACCGGACAGGATAGACTTTACGTTACGCGCTATTCTTCTAAGTTCCTCGGCGAACCACGGGAGGCAATCTTTATCGCGACGAAACCGATATACGGATAACGAGTCGTCATAAGCGCAGTGCACGTAGTACCCTATGCTAAATATTTGATGATGCTGATACGTAGACGTTTGTGCATCATCATCCGTCTTCTTTAGGGTGAATTTCAGATCGGCGTACACCACGAAAGGAACTCGATCTTCCCTGTTGTCATTGCTGAAACCCAGCCACCTGAAGGACTTATGCGGTAATTTGATCGCAACTTGACCATTCATCTCTCGACAATTCGTAGGGTGAGCTGCCAATTTTGCGTTCGAACTAAAGTAGTGTAAACATCTGTAAAAAATATAATTTTTAAATTTTTATACAGAATATTCCATAATTTTATTGAAATGCCGCGTTGTCAATTTAGCTTTCTTTCTGGATTTCTTTCTTTTAAAAAAGCTTTTTTCTGGCTTCATTCTTATTAAAACGTTTTTGTACTATATTAATAAGTATGTGTGTATGTAAACGATTTAGTTTTTAACAAATATTTCAGCTAGTCTACTCCACCGAATTCTAATTACATAAAATATGTACTATTAATTGAAAATATTTACCTTTCAATTATATATTATACTTATTTTCGGTCGTGCCATGTGCAATTGCGGATTATTCATTATTCTATCGCGCCTATCGGAGAGGGTGCCGTTATTCTACATATTTACCTCAACTTTTATTGAATTAGCAGTAATTAAATACAAAAAATTACTAATTACGTAAAAATTAATCATATTTAGATAGAAGTGAATTATGCATTACTTAACAAATTGGTAATTGGCCAGACAAAAATTTCTAATTACGTGAAAGTCGAAAATAAGTTAATTTCTTTTTGTAAATTGGTAATTAGTAGAAATAAATTTTTTATTATTAAAATGATTAACAGTTTGTTAAAAATGGATTACTATTTACTTGAAAATTAATAATTAGTAAAAAATAATTACTAATTTTTTAAATAATGAATAATTAGTCTCAGATAAATTATAATATAAATTATTTATATTAAACCAATTAATAATTTTTAAAACAAGTAATTTACTTCAAACTAATTATTCATTATTGAAAAAATTAATGTTTCCAATTGCCATTGAGTATTTGTATTTGTATTACAGTAGAGAGCTTCTAAGTATCTTTTTCACTTGCTTTTTTATTCTAACGTAATGATGTGATTACTGATAAATGCAAGCAGTGAGAGATAAACGTGAAAAAAGAAGTTAAGTTTAAATCATATCATCTGATTCTCAAAATCAGTTAAAAATAAAGAAGTTAAAGATAGAAATATTTTACTGTATGTTTTTTTAAATCTATAAAATTTAGCTATTAATTAGCTTTTTTTTTAAATACTGTCTATAGTTTTTCTTTCTTCTAATTCTTGGCAATACTGTTAAAATGTATCCTTACCGATCGCAAAAGAATTTTTTCTTCTTTTCCTTGCTCACTTGGGCGCTTATGAGACGGGATAGATTTTTTATCCAAGCAAAGTGTCCCATGTTGTTATTTCGCGTGTCCTGCAGGTACAACAAATTGACGTGCTTGTCTTTTTTCTCATCGGCGAGCCGTATTGGTAAAATTACAAGTTCCTCCTTCTTCTCGACACAATACACGTTGATGGATACATTATTGAAATGTTCGAATGTTTTAATCTGACTTAAGGTCATTGGGAATTCAATTTCTTGAAGATTGAGCACCGATGAATAATGAGGGTAGGAGGATTCCCGTTGTGATCTTTTTTCGGATGGATGCAGAGCGGCCACCACTGACCACGCGAAACATGCATTGTCCTGAGAATGCACGTTGATCACCGCTTTCTTCAGCTTTACCTCTTGCGGCAATTCTATCCAACATCCCGCGTGCATAGGCTGGTACTTGTTCACATTAACGATCAGATTAATTATACGTGACAACGTCCACCCGCTGTCGCGTTCCTGAAATTCTTCCAGAGATGCTAAAATAGGCTCGGCAACATGCAACTCGTACCATTCTCGCAAATCGGACAGTCGAAGGAGTTCACAGTTTTTCGTGTCAACACTTTTTTTCGCACGCTTGTCACTTGTCACAAATTCACCGTTAAATACTGTGTTTATTTTGATATTGGCGTGTGTTTGCATGACATTCCGCACACTATCGATTACGATGTCCTTCGCATCTTCAAGAAATTTGCGCGGTTCAATGTGCTTGGAGTTTACTACCGCACCTGTCAATATACAGCTTCCGAAAGCGGTATCAATCTCATGCCATCTGAGTACTGCATTATCATCATCATCCTTTCGCGCACCTGCATGTTCGAAACGTTTACGTATCGAATCTATCAAATCTTCGAGTCGTGCGATACGAGTGATTAACGAAAGTTTGATCCCAAATGATAATTGCGGCTCTTTAGCTTGGTTATGTTCTTCTTTCAACGACTCGAGATACTCGTTGCATCGTTGCTCCCACACACAGAATTCTTCCTTTGAATTTAACAGAGCGGATTGCTCTAACAGGTCCAACTCTCTATTTTCCATATCAAGTATACCGTCGTACGATGTTCGCGAAGTAACCGCGAGCGAGAGAGGTTTGGAGAGGAAGAACAGAGCTAGGTTAGGTTGCGAGTCTCCATCAGAGATTGAGTCTTTAACTATCTAAATTATTTACACAAATGTACAAATGTTCAAACACCGCGGTGACGCGTACGCGAGAATACAATTAGATTGCGAGAGGGCCGAGAAGCGTTGCGATATTCCCGGCGTAAGGACGCGGATTACGGTCGTAGTGGTCGTACACTGCGAGAACGGAAAGTGCAGGAAAGTGTTCGTTGTTTTCGAATTCTTTCGTGAGACTGCGAACAAAAGAAACCTGAGAGCGGCCATCCCGCTTCGGGGGACGCCTGTTCTAATGCGCCCTCTGAGTGGACGACGTGGACGTCAACTACGTCCGCTTCGATAAAGGTCTATCCAGACAAACTTGTATAGGTGCATAACCATATGCATAAAGAAACGGATTGGTCTATTTCCTTATGCACATGCATATGGACCAATCAATTCTCTTAGGCTGAGTTTCCACTGAGCGCGTCACGCGTCGCGTCGTCCGAGTTGAACCAATCAAAACATCCCATTTCAATCCCGTCACAAGAATGTAATGAAATGGGATGTTTTGATTGGTTAACTTGTGACGACGCGACGCGTGACGCGCTTAGTGGAAACTCAGCCTTAGGCTTATGTTTATGCGCTATGCAAGTTTATCTGGATTGACCTTAATGGCTTCAGGCTTTGTACATACATACAGGACGCGGAATAGCGGGAAACACAGACTTTTGCATAACGCATAATACGTAAACATAAGGGCCCGGACACACACTTCTGCACAACGCATAATGCGTAAGCATAAGAAAATTGATTGGTCTATTTCCTTATGCACATGTGTATGGACCAATAAATTTTCTTATGTTTATGCATTATGCGTTATGCAGAAGTGTGTGCTCCCCGTTTATAGCTTTGTCGGCATGCAACCTTGTCGCTGTCGCTATCGCTATCGCTATCGCCTATTGTGCAAGGGGCTTTAGATGCGATGGCCTTTAATGGTCGTAGTTGACGTCCACTCAGAGGGCGCATTAGGACAGGCGTCCCCCGAAGCGGGATGGCCGCTCTCAGGTTTCTCTTTGTTCGCAGTCTCACGAACTTAGAATTCGAAAACAACGATTACTTTCCGTTCTCGCAGTGTACGACCGTAAATTCGAGGTTAATCCTTGCGCCGGGAATCTCGCGACGCCTCTCGCAATCTAATTGCGAGCATTTGTGTAAATAATTTAGATAGTTAAAGACTCAATCTCTGATCGAGACTCGCAACCTAACCTAGCTCTGTGCTTCCTGTCCAAACCTCTCTCGCTCGCGGTTACTTCGCGAACATCGTACGACGGTATAACATGGAGAATAGAGAGTTGGACCTGTTAGAGCAATCCGCTCTGTTAAATTCAAAGGAAGAATTCTGTGTGTGGGAGCAACGATGCAACGAGTATCTCAAGTCGTTGAAAGAAGAACATAGCCAAGCTAAAGAGCCGCGATTGTCATTTGAGGTCAAACATTCTCGTATCGCACGACTCGAAGATTTGATAGATTCGATACGTAAACGTTTCGAACATGCAGATGCGCGAAAGGATGATGATGATAATGCAGAACTCAGATGGCATGAGATTGAGACCGCTTTCGAAAGCTGTATATTGACCGGTGCGGTAGTAAACTCCAAGCACATCGACCCGCGCAAATTTCTTGAAGATGCGAAAGACATCGTACTCAATAGTGTGCGGAATGTCATGCAAACACACGCCAATATCAAAATAAACACGGTATTTAACGGTGAATTTGTGACAAGTCACAAACGTGCGAAAAAAAGTGTTGACACGAAAAGCTGTGAACTTCTTCGACTGTCCGATTTGCGAGAATGGTACGAGTTGCATGTTGCCGAGCCTATTTTAGCATCTCTGGAAGAATTTCAGGAACGCGACAGCGGGTGGACGTTGTCACGTATAATTAATCTGATCGTTAATGTGAACAAGTACCAGCCTATGCACGCGGGATGTTTGATAGAATTGCCGCAAGAGATAATGCTGAAGAAAGCGGTGGTCAACGTGCATTCCAAGGATAACGCATGCTTCGCGTGGTCAGTGGTGGCCGCTCTGCATCCAGCCAAAACAAGAACAGAACGGGAAGCCTCGTACCCCCATTATTCATCGGTGCTCAATCTTCAAGAAATTGAATTCCCAATGACCTTAAGTCAGATTAAAACGTTCGAACATTTCAATAATATATCCATCAACGTGTATTGTGTCGAGAAGAAGGAGGAACTTGTAATTTTACCAATGCGGCTCGCTGATGAGAAAAAAGACAAGCACGTCAATTTGTTGTACCTGCAGGACACGCGAGATAACACCATGGGACACTTTGCTTGGATAAAAAATCTATCCCGTCTCATAAGCGCGCAAGTGAGCAAGGAAAAGAAGAAAAAATTCTTTTGCGATCGGTGAGGATACATTTTAACAGTATTGCCAAGAATTAGAAGAAAGAAAAACTATAGACAGTATAAAAAAAAAACAAACTAAATAATAGTTAAATTTTATAGATTTAAAAAAACATACAGTAAAATGTTTCTATTTTTAACTCCTTTATTTTTAACTGATTTTGAATCAGATGATTTAAACTTAACTTTTCTCACGTTTATCTCTCACTGCTTGCATTTGTCAGTAATCACATCATTACGTTAGAATAAAAAAGCAAGTGAAAAAGATACTTATACTCATGACAATTAGAAACATTAATTTTTTCAATAATGAATAATTAATTTAAAACAAGTAAATTACTTGTTTTAAAAATTATTAATTGGTATAATATAAATAATTTATATTAAATTTATTTGAGACTAATTATTTATTATTTAAAAAATTAGTAATTATTTTTTACTTATTATTAATTTTCAAGTAAATAGTAATCCATTTTTAACAAACTTAATTATTTTAATAATAAAAAATTTATTTCTACTAATTACCAATTTACAAAAAAAAATTGTCTTATTTTCGACTTTCACGTAACTAGAAATTTTTCTCTGACCAATTACTAATTTGTTAAGTAATGCATAATTCACTTCTATCTAAATAAGATTAATTTTTACGTAATTAGTAATTTTTTGTATTTAATTACTAATTTGCTAATTCAATAAAAGTTTAGATAAATATGTAGAATAACAGCACCCTCTCCGATAGGCGCGATAGAATAATAAATAATCCGCAATTGCACATGGCACGACTGACAATAAGTATAATATATAATTGAAATGTAAATATTTTCAAATAGAATATATTTTCAATTAATAGTACATATTTTATGTAATTAGAATTTGTTGGAGTAGATTAGCTGAAATATTTGTTAAAAACTAAATCGTTTACATACACACATACTTATTAACGTGTGTGAAGACAGCATCTCAAGTGTTAGCATCTCACAAATAAACTGCAAATTCACTTGCATCCAGCATAGTTCTACAGTTCCTGATAATTTTTAACAATAGTTCTGATGAATTTACTATTAAAATCGCATTTTTAAGAAATGAGATGCTAACTTCCAAAAACACCTGACAGCATCTCATCGTATTTCGAATACATGATCACGGAGGAGTAAGATTCCATAGAGTTCTCCAGTCTAGACACATTCTGTCAATAGTTCTGACGATTAAACTCCGTAGAAAATAATTTATAATTGCAAAACCCATCTGATCCCATGTCTATGAAGCTGGCGTGGAAACTCACTAATTGTTTACAGTTCTAGAGTTTCTCTATGAGTTAAACAAATATTTCCGACCATTAAAGCAAAAGAATTGATTCAAAATTGACTAAGACGACAACTTTACGCTGCGTCTTAATTTGTCTTACAGCAGTTCCCTTACTATATCTCATCAGATTTTGATTTGCAGTTAAAAACGAGTTCTATAAAGAGTTCTGCAGTTTAAAACCAAAAACATCGATTAAAATAACGTAAAAAACTAACGAATATAGTGTAACAAATATATCAAACTGAACGATTTTTCAGAGTTCTGGCTTTTCCAACATAGTTCTGTATAATTATGAATACATTTATGCATTTTTTAAAGAGTTCTAGACACTATCAACGTTGTGTTTTCAAAAAATTAATACTGCCCGGAAAACGCATTTTAATGCAAATAAAGGTGAGATGCTGGACGATATTCGAGAGTTCTACTGATCGTAAAATATTTTTCGCGCAGTTCTAAATATATTTAACAATTTCCTAAAGAGTTCTGGGCACTACCAGCGTTGTGTTATTTTTTAAATAATTAATACTGCCTGGAAAACGCATTTTAAGACAGATAAGGGTGAGATGCTAGTCGATATTTGATGGTTCTGGTCATCGTAAAATATTTTTCATGCAGTTCTAAACGTATTTAACAATTTCTCGAAGAGTTCTGAGCATTACCAGCGTTGTGTTATTTTTTAAATAATTAATACTGCCTTGAAAATGCATTTTAAGACAGATAAGGGTGAGATGCTAGTCGATATTCGATAGTTCTGGTCATCGTAAAATATTTTTCGCGCAGTTCTAAATATATTTAACAATTTCCTAAAGAGTTCTGGGCACTACCAGCGTTGTGTTATTTTTTAAATAATTAATACTGCCTGGAAAACGCATTTTAAGACAGATAAGGGTGAGATGCTAGTCGCTATTCGATAGTTCTGGTCATCGTAAAATATTTTTCATGCAGTTCTAAACGTATTTAACAAATTCCGGAAGAGTTCTGAGCATTACCAGCGTTGTGTTATTTTTTAAATAATTAATACTGCCCGGAAAATGCATTTTAAGACAGATAAGGTTGAGATGCTAGTCGATATTCGATAGTTCTGGTCATCGTAAAATATTTTTCATGCAGTTCTAAACGTATTTAACAAATTCCTGAAGAGTTCTGAGCATTACCAGCGTTGTGTTATTTTTTAAATAATTAATACTGCCTGGAAAACGCATTTTAAGACAGATAAGGGTGAGATGCTAGTCGATATTCGATAGTTCTGGTCATCGTAAAATATTTTTCATGCAGTTCTAAACGTATTTAACAAATTCCTGAAGAGTTCTGAGCATTACCAGCGTTGTGTTATTTTTTAAATAATTAATACTGCTCGGAAAATGCATTTAAAAGCAGATAAAGGTGAGATGCTAGTCGATATTCGATAGTTCTAGTCATCGTAAAATATTTTTCATGCAGTTCTAAACGTATTTAACAATTTCTCGAAGAGTTCTGGCCACTACCAGCGTTGTGTTATTTTTAAATAATTAATACTGCCTGGAAAACGCATTTTAAGACAGATAAGGGTGAGATGCTAGTCGATATTCGATAGTTCTGGTCATCGTAAAATATTTTTCATGCAGTTCTAAACGTATTTAACAAATTCCTGAAGAATTCTGAGCATTACCAGCGTTGTGTTATTTTTTAAATAATTAATACTGCTCGGAAAATGCATTTGAAGACAGATAAAGGTGAGATGCTAGTCGATATTCGATAGTTCTGGTCATCGTAAAATATTTCTCATGCAGTTCTAAACGTATTTAACAAATTCCTGAAGAGTTCTGAGCATTACCAGCGTTGTGTTATTTTTTAAATAATTAATACTGCTCGGAAAATGCATTTAAAAACAGATAAAGGTGAGATGCTAGTCGATATTCGATAGTTTTGGTCATCGTAAAATATTTTTCATGCAGTTCTAAACGTATTTAACAATTTCTCGAAGAGTTCTGGCCACTACCAGCGTTGTGTTATTTTTAAATAATTAATACTGCCTGGAAAACGCATTTTAAGACAGATAAGGGTGAGATGCTAGTCGATATTCGATAGTTCTGGTCATCGTAAAATATTTTTCATGCAGTTCTAAACGTATTTAACAATTTCTCGAAGAGTTCTGGCCACTACCAGCGTTGTGTTATTTTTTAAATAATTAATACTGCCTGGAAAACGCATTTTAAGACAGATAAGGGTGAGATGCTAGTCGATATTCGATAGTTCTGGTCATCGTAAAATATTTTTCATGCAGTTCTAAACGTATTTAACAAATTCCTGAAGAGTTCTGAGCATTACCAGCGTTGTGTTATTTTTTAAATAATTAATACTGCTCGGAAAATGCATTTAAAAACAGATAAAGGTGAGATGTTAGTCGATATTCGATAGTTCTGGTCATCGTAAAATATTTTTCATGCAGTTTTAAACGTATTTAACAATTTCTCGAAGAGTTCTGGCCACTACCAGCGTTGTGTTATTTTTAAATAATTAATACTGCCTGGAAAACGCATTTTAAGACAGATAAGAGTGAGATGCTAGTCGATATTCGATAGTTCTGGTCATCGTAAAATATTTTTCATGCAGTTCTAAACGTATTTAACAAATTCCTGAAGAGTTCTGAGCATTACCAGAGTTGTGTTATTTTTTAAATAATTAATACTGCCTGGAAAACGCATTTTAAGACAGATAAGGGTGAGATGCTAGTCGATATTCGATAGTTCTGGTCATCGTAAAATATTTTTCATGCAGTTCTAAACGTATTTAACAATTTCTCGAAGAGTTCTGGCCACTACCAGCGTTGTGTTATTTTTAAATAATTAATACTGCCTGGAAAACGCATTTTAAGACAGATAAAGGTGAGATGCTAGTCGATATTCGATAGTTCTAGTCATCGTAAAATATTTTTCATGCAGTTCTAAACGTATTTAACAATTTCTCGAAGAGTTCTGGCCACTACCAGCGTTGTGTTATTTTTAAATAATTAATACTGCCTGGAAAACGCATTTTAAGACAGATAAAGGTGAGATGCTAGTCGATATTCGATAGTTCTAGTCATCGTAAAATATTTTTCATGCAGTTCTAAACGTATTTAACAATTTCTCGAAGAGTTCTGGCCACTACCAGCGTTGTGTTATTTTTAAATAATTAATACTGCCTGGAAAACGCATTTTAAGACAGATAAGGGTGAGATGCTAGTCGATATTTGATGGTTCTGGTCATCGTAAAATATTTTTCATGCAGTTCTAAACGTATTTAACAATTTCTCGAAGAGTTCTGAGCATTACCAGCGTTGTGTTATTTTTTAAATAATTAATACTGCCTGGAAAATGCATTTTAAGACAGATAAGAGTGAGATGCTAGTCGATATTCGATAGTTCTGGTCATCGTAAAATATTTTTCATGCAGTTCTAAACGTATTTAACAAATTCCGGAAGAGTTCTGAGCATTACCAGCGTTGTGTTATTTTTTAAATAATTAATACTGCTCGGAAAATGCATTTAAAAGCAGATAAAGGTGAGATGCTAGTCGATATTCGATAGTTCTAGTCATCGTAAAATATTTTTCATGCAGTTCTAAACGTATTTAACAATTTCTCGAAGAGTTCTGGCCACTACCAGCGTTGTGTTATTTTTAAATAATTAATACTGCCTGGAAAACGCATTTTAAGACAGATAAGGGTGAGATGCTAGTCGATATTCGATAGTTCTGGTCATCGTAAAATATTTTTCATGCAGTTCTAAACGTATTTAACAAATTCCTGAAGAGTTCTGAGCATTACCAGCGTTGTGTTATTTTTTAAATAATTAATACTGCTCGGAAAATGCATTTAAAGACAAATAAAGGTGAGATGCTAGTCGATATTCGATAGTTCTGGCTCGATAGTAATGCTCAGAACTCTTCAGGAATTTGTTAAATACGTTTAGAACTGCATGAAAAATATTTTACGAAGACCAGAACTATCGAATATCGACTAGCATCTCACCCTTATCTGTCTTAAAATGAGTTTTCCAGGCAGTATTAATTATTTGAAAAATAACACAACGCTGGTGGTGCCCAGAACTCTTTAGGAAATTGTTAAATACATTTAGAACTGCGCGAAAAATATTTTACGATCAGTAGAACTCTCGAATATCGTCCAGCATCTCACCTTTATTTGCATTAAAATGCGTTTTCCGGGCAGTATTAATTTTTTTGAAAACACAACGTTGATAGTGTCTAGAACTCTTTAAAAAATGCATAAATGTATTCATAATTATACAGAACTATGTTGGAAAAGCCAGAACTCTGAAAAATCGTTCAGTTTGATATATTTGTTACACTATATTCGTTAGTTTTTTACGTTATTTTAATCGATGTTTTTGGTTTTAAACTGCAGAACTCTTTATAGAACTCGTTTTTAACTGCAAATCAAAATCTGATGAGATATAGTAAGGGAACTGCTGTAAGACAAATTAAGACGCAGCGTAAAGTTGTCGTCTTAGTCAATTTTGAATCAATTCTTTTGCTTTAATGGTCGGAAATATTTGTTTAACTCATAGAGAAACTCTAGAACTGTAAACAATTAGTGAGTTTCCACGCCAGCTTCATAGACATGGGATCAGATGGGTTTTGCAATTATAAATTATTTTCTACGGAGTTTAATCGTCAGAACTATTGACAGAATGTGTCTAGACTGGAGAACTCTATGGAATCTTACTCCTCCGTGATCATGTATTCGAAATACGATGAGATGCTGTCAGGTGTTTTTGGAAGTTAGCATCTCATTTCTTAAAAATGCGATTTTAATAGTAAATTCATCAGAACTATTGTTAAAAATTATCAGGAACTGTAGAACTATGCTGGATGCAAGTGAATTTGCAGTTTATTTGTGAGATGCTAACACTTGAGATGCTGTCTTCACACACGTTACTTATTAATATAGTACAAAAACGTTTTAATAAGAATGAAGCCAGAAAAAAGCTTTTTTAAAAGAAAGAAATCCAGAAAGAAAGCTAAATTAACAACGCGGCATTTCAATAAAATTATGGAATATTCTGTATAAAAATTTAAAAATTATATTTTTTGCAGGTGTTTACACTATTTTAGTTCGAACACAAAATTGGAAGCTCACCCTGCGAATTGTCGAGAGATGAATGACTGTGCGATTAAGTTACCGGGTAAGACCTTCAGGTGGCTGAGTTTCAACAATGACAACAGGAAATACCGAGTTCCTTTCGTGGTGTACGCCGATTTGAAATTCACCTTAAAGAAGACGGATAGTGATGCGCAAACGTCTACGTATCAGCATCATCAAATATTTAGCATAGGGTACTACGTGCGCTGCGCTTATGAAGACTCTTTATCCGAATATCGGTTTCGTCGCGATAAAGATTGTCTCACGTGGTTCGCCGAGGAACTTAGAAGAGTAGCGCATAAGATAAAGTCTATCTTGTCCGGTAATGTACATGACAGATTTCCCGCGATAGATTTTACGCACAAAGATTTACAATGCATTCCCGTAGTTCTTCATGATTTATCAGGCTATGATGCACATTTTATTATTAATGAAATAACTACAGCATATGAAGGATCTGTAGAAGTGCTTCCAATAACAAAGGAAAAATTCATATCTTTTAAGAAGAACTTTTATGTCAAAAGCACCGTCGATAATGAGAAAATATACATGAAATTACGATTCATCGATTCATATAAATTTTTCAAGACCAGTCTCGATAAATCGGTATCTTTTCTCAATAAGGATAAGCTCCGAATTTTGCAAAATGAATTTTGTAAGTTGCCTAGAGAACATTTCGATTTACTGATGCGAAAAAACGTGTTTCCGTATGAGTACATCGACTGTGTTGAAAAGTTGGATGATTTATGCTTACCACCGCGCGAATCGTTTTATAGTTCGTCGACTGATGACATTGTATCCGAGAGCGATTACGCGCACGCCGTCAACGTCTGGCAGCGATTCTCCATTCAAACGCTCGGCCAGTACAGCGATCTATATCTGAAAACTGATGTTTTGCTGTTGGCCGATATGTTTGAAAACTTTCGCGACAGTTGCATCTCGAGTTATAAACTCGATCCCGCGTACTACTGCACTCTATCCGATTTTACGTGGGATGCGATGTTAAAGCATACGCGCGTCAATTTCGCATTGCTTATCGATATTGACATGGTCATGTTCATCGAACGCGGTACACGCGGCGGTTTGAATCAATGTTCTAACAGATACGCGCGTGCCAACAATAAGTACATGCAGTCATACGACTCATCGAAACCATCGTCGTACTTGATGTATTTCGATATAAACAATTTGTACGGTTGGGCAATGTGCCAACCACTGCCTTACGCTGGTTTTCGATGGGTCAAGAACATTTCCGATTTTGACGTGACAACCGTTGCGCTAGACTCGCCGACGGGTTACATTCTCGAGGTCGACTTGGAGTATCCGCAATATCTGCACGACGCGCACAGCGACTTACCGTTCTGTCCGACGCGCGATAAACCACCCGGTAAGCGGCAGGACAAACTCCTCGCAACTCTATATGATAAGAAGCATTATATTATACATTATCGCAACCTGCAGCAATGTATTCGTCACGGCCTTCGCGTAACAAAGATCCACCGCGTATTGCAATTTGCGCAATCTTTATGGCTTCGCGATTATATTGAGCTCAATACAAAATTTGGAACACTGGCTAAGAACGATTTTGAGAAAAATTTGTACGAATCGATGAACATTGCGTTATTCAGCAAATTCATGGAGAACGTGCGCAATCACGTCGACGTACGACTCGTGACGAAATGGAACGGGAGATTTGGCGCGGAGGCAATGATCGCGAAACCAAACTTTCGCAGTCGAAGTGTCTTTTCGGAAAATGCGGTTGCGATCGAATTGCAAAAACTCGAAGTAAAGGTCAACAAACCGATCTACGTAGGTATGTGTATCCTCGACATAGCCAAGACCTGTTTGTACGAATTCCATTACAAGTATATGTTACCGTTACATCGCGAAAAATGTAAAGTTATGTACACTGATACGGATAGTTTAATTTATCACATCGAGTGCGACGATGTGTACGATACTATAAAGCGTGACATTGACAAATACGATACGAGCGATTACGCGGTCGATAATGCGTACGGTATCCCGCTCGCCAATGAAAAAGTACCGGGCATAATGAAGGACAAAAACCACGGTGCGATTATGACTGAATTTGTCGGGATTAGGGCAAAGATGTGCGCCTTGCGAGTAGATGGTAAGAAAGACACAAACGAGATCAAAAGCGAGATCAAGAGCAACGTCGTAGCCAAGGAGATAACGTTTGACGATTACACGTTGTGTCTGCGTGATGAAATTGAAATGACCCGACAGCAGTCTAGCGTAAAGTCCGAACTGGACGAAGTGCATTATACCATAACCAATAGGAAAATTGCTCTAAATCCGTATGACGATAAACGATACATTGTACCTAATTCTACTAAGACGTTGCCATGGGGTCATTACGAGATACCTTTGTAAATACTTTAACTGTATATTTTATAAATATATTACTTTTTGGAAATAAAAACAAACTTATTTGTATATTATAAGAAATTTATTTTACAAAACATTATCCTTGCGTATCTAAGAATTGTGTCAACTATCGAATCTCAGTCACTTTACATAAACCTCATTCCCTCTTTTACGCAACACTTTTTCAACGAGATACGGATCAAGATTAGCAACGTAATGCAGATTTTGCGCAGAAATCTTCCAGTACATACGTCACGGGATTAGTTTTCTGTACTTATCGATTCTAAACACTCGTGGTTCAATTTGGCGTGTAACCTCTCTCAAAGATTGTCTCGCGTACTGAGTCGCCCACTTTGAATCACGCGGGAACAGCGATCTTTACGCGGCTGTACACCGTTGTTAAGAACTTGTCGCGATTTCGGGGATAATCATCGCCGATAGGTTAAAATATGTATCGCGGCAAAATGATAGAATTGTAATTTCCATTCCTCGATTCCCGAATATGCATGTATATAAAATATATATTAAAATATACACATATATTGGAAATACGTATGTAAAATTATAGATAAGACTTTTATATTTGTACAATTATTATATTTCTTAAATATAGATAAATCGCGCAAAAATATCTGCTCCGATTAAACAGCCACCGTCGCCTCGATACTTTTCAATTACTGATTGCGGGAGTTAATTATTCGCCAGGCTAATGCAGGTACGCACACTCGCGTTTCGAGAGACAGCTACACACGCGACGTCGACCAGACACCATTGAGACAGAACGTAGAATACAGTTAAACCTGTGAAAGTTAATGAAAGATTCGGCATACGTTGATCTCTTATCGTTTGTTGAAAGTTTTCGGTATTTTTGAACCGGCCGCGGCCGCGCGCGTCGTGCCGCGTAGGAGGGGTAGGCCGTGACGTCACCGCGCGGGGCTCGCCGCTCGCCGGGACAGTGGACGTTCGGTCCCTCGCATTCCTCGCATTATCTTTTGAGTCGCTGAAACGAGTGCCACGGGAGGATATGCGCGATCACTCTTTCGCAATTAAACGATGCCACGGGCGCACTATCGAGCTCCTCGATGCCATGCATAAATGCTACGCAACACGTCGTTTCTGTTTGCTCGAGCAGGTATATATATTTCATTTGAGATACGAGAAACGGCTCGCGAATAATCGCCTTACGTTTTTCTCTCGCAATCGCTGCTCCTTTAACGACGTGAATTGA